>NW_026289864.1:257500-305000 GCF_023373465.1 Oncorhynchus keta
AGGCTGTGTTCTTCACCGACTTGCCAAGATAAATAAAGGAGAGAGAAGCAGAGAGTGATAGAGAGAGAAGCAGAGAGCGATAGAGAGAAGCAGAGAGCGATAGAGAGAGAAGCAGAGAGCGATAGAGAGAAGCAGAGAGCGATAGAGAGAGAAGCAGAGAGCGATAGAGAGAGAAGCAGAGAGCGATAGAGAGAGAAGCAGAGAGTGATATAGAGAGAAGCAGAGAGCGATAAGAGAGAGAAGCAGAGAGCGATAGAGAGAAGCAGAGAGTGATAGAGAGAGAAGCAGAGAGCGATAGAGAGAGAAGCAGAGAGCGATAGAGAGAGAAGCAGAGAGCGATAGAGAGAGAAGCAGAGAGCGATAGAGAGAGAAGCAGAGAGCGATAGAGAGAAGCAGAGAGCGATAGAGAGAGAAGAAGAGAGCGAAAGAGAGAGAAGCAGAGAGCGATAGAGAGAGAAGCAGAGAGCGATAGAGAGAGAAGCAGAGAGCGATAGAGAGAGAAGCAGAGAGCAAAAGAGAGAGAAGCAGAGAGCGATAGAGAGAAGCAGAGAGCGATAGAGAGAAGCAGAGAGCGATAGAGAGAAGCAGAGAGCGATAGAGAGAAGCAGAGAGCGATAGAGAGAAGCAGAGAGCGATAGAGAGAAGCAGAGAGCGATAGAGAGAAGCAGAGAGCGATAGAGAGAAGCAGAGAGCGATAGAGAGAAGCAGAGAGCGATAGAGAGAGAAGCAGAGAGCGATAGAGAGAAGCAGAGAGCGAGAGAGAGAAGCAGAGAGCGATAGAGAGAAGCAGAGAGCGATAGAGAGAAGAAGAGAGCGATAGAGAGAAGCAGAGAGCGATAGAGAGAGAAGCAGAGAGCGATAGAGATCTACCTGCACCACAGAACATGTATTATTCACGTCACTGAGGTCTTTCATGGTGCAGTGCCCTTGACATGAAGGGTAAGACATATTAAGATGCTACAGCGAGTCCCTTTAGCATAACAGCACCGCCCGCCGGGTCCAGACTCACAGTAGGGGATAGACACACACACACCCTCTCTGTCCCACCACTTTGTGTGTGTGGAGGTAAGAACAGCGTGACCAGTCATAACACATCATGCCTCATGAAAGGTCATAGAGCAGAGCTAATCTAGCTAATTATAGGCTGTCTAGTCACATCAACGAGCACGCAACACACACAACCCTGATCTATCACGATCAAAATGGCTGCTCCACTTCCATCTAATGTATATACAGTGTATGCTATTTAGCAGACACTTTTATTCAAAGCGACTTACAGGCATGAGGGCATACATTTTACATTCTCAAGCACATAGGTGACTGTGCGTGCGTGTCTTCAGAGAAAAATCGAATCAAATCAAATTTTATTTGTCACATACACATGGTTAGCAGATGTTAATGCGAGTGTAGCGAAATGCTTGTGCTTCTAGTTCCGACAATGCAGTGATAACCAACAAGTAATCTAACTAACAATTCCAAAACTACTGTCTTATACACAGTGTAAGGGGATAAAGAATATGTACATAAGGATATATGAATGAGTGATGGTACAGAGCAGCATACAGTAGATGGTATCGAGTACAGTATATACATATGAGATGAGTATGTAGACAAAGTAAACAAAGTGGCATAGTTAAAGTGGCTAGTGATACATGTATTACATAAGGATGCAGTCGATGATGTAGAGTACAGTATATACGTATGCATATGAGATGAATAATGTAGGGTAAGTAACATTATATAAGGTAGCATTGTTTAAAGTGGCTAGTGATATATTTACATAATTTCCCATCAATTCCCATTATTAAAGTGGCTGGAGTTGGGTCAGTGTCAATGACAGTGTGTTGGCAGCAGCCACTTAATGTTAGTGGTGGCTGTTTAACAGTCTGATGGCCTTGAGATAGAATCTGTTTTTCAGTCTCTCGGTCCCTGCTTTGATGCACCTGTACTGACCTCGCCTTCTGGATGATAGCGGGGTGAACAGGCAGTGGTTCGGGTGGTTGATGTCCTTGATGATCTTTATGGCCTTCCTGTAACATCGGGTGGTGTAGGTGTCCTGGAGGGCAGGTAGTTTGCCCCCGGTGATGCGTTGTGCAGACCTCACTACCCTCTGGAGAGCCTTACGGTTGAGGGCGGAGCAGTTGCCGTACCAGGCGGTGATACAGCCCGCCAGGATGCTCTCGATTGTGCATCTGTAGAAGTTTGTGAGTGCTTTTGGTGACAAGCCGAATTTCTTCAGCCTCCTGAGGTTGAAGAGGCGCTGCCGCGCCTTCTTCACGACGCTGTCAGTGTGAGTGGACCAATTCAGTTTGTCTGTGATGTGTATGCCGAGGAACTTAAAACTTGCTACCCTCTCCACTACTGTTCCATCGATGTGGATAGGGGGGTGTTCCCTCTGCTGTTTCCTGAAGTCCACAATCATCTCCTTAGTTTTGTTGACGTTGAGTGTGAGGTTATTTTCCTGACACCACACTCCGAGGGCCCTCACCTCCTCCCTGTAGGCCGTCTCGTCGTTGTTGGTAATCAAGCCTACCACTGTTGTGTCATCCGCAAACTTGATGATTGAGTTGGAGCGTGCGTGGCCACGCAGTCGTGGGTGAACAGGGAGTACAGGAGAGGGCTGAGAATGCACCCTTGTGGGGCCCCGTGTTGAGGATCAGCGGGGAGGAGATGTTGTTGCCTACCCTCACCACCTGGGGGCAGCCCGTCAGGAAGTCCAGTACCCAGTTGCACAGGGCGGGGTCGAGACCCAGGGTCTCGAGCTTGATGACGAGCTTGGAGGGTACTATGGTTTTGAATGCCGAGCTGTAGTCGATGAACAGCATTCTCACATAGGTATTCCTCTTGTCCAGGTGGGTTAGGGCAGTGTGCAGTGTGGTTGAGATTGCATCGTCTGTGGACCTATTTGGGCGGTAAGCAAATTGGAGTGGGTCTAGGGTGTCAGGTAGGGTGGAGGTGATATGGTCCTTGACTAGTCTCTCAAAGCACTTCATGATGACGGAAGTGAGTGCTACGGGGCGGTAGTCGTTTAGCTCAGTTACCTTAGCTTTCTTGGGAACAGGAACAATAATAATAATAATAATATATGCCATTTAGCAGACGCTTTTATCCAAAGCGACTTACAGTCATGTGTGCATACATTCTACGTATGGGTGGTCCCGGGAATCGAACCCACTACCCTGGCGTTACAAGCGCCATGCTCTACCAACTGAGCTACAGGTGGCCCTCTTGAAGCATGTGGGAACAGCAGACTGGTATAGGGATTGATTGAATATGTCCGTAAACACACCGGCCAGCTGGTCTGCGCATGCTCTGAGGGCACGGCTGGGGATGCCGTCTGGGCCTGCAGCCTTGCGAGGGTTAACACGTTTAAATGTCTTACTCACCTCGGCTGCAGTGAAGGAGAGACCGCATGTTTTCGTTGCAGGCCGTGTCAGTGGCACTGTATTGTCCTCAAAGCGGGCAAAAAAGTTATTTAGTCTGCCTGGGAGCAAGACATCCTGGTCCGTGACTGGGCTGGGTTTCTTCTTGTAGTCCGTGATTGACTGTAGACCCTGCCACATGCCTCATGTGTCTGAGCCATTGAATTGAGATTCCACTTTTTCTCTGTACTGACGCTTAGCTTGTTTAATAGCCTTGCGGAGGGAATAGCTGCATTGTTTATATTCGGACATGTTACCAGACACCTTGCCCTGATTAAAAGCAGTGGTTTGCGCTTTCAGTTTCACGCGAATGCTGCCATCAATCCACGGTTTCTGATTAGGGAATGTTTTTATCGTTGCTATGGGAACGGCATCTTCGACGCACGTTCTAATGAACTCGCACACCGAATCAGCGTATTCGTCAATATTTTTATCTGACGCAATACGAAACATGTCCCAGTCCACGTGATGGAAGCAGTCTTGGAGTGTGGAGTCAGCTTGGTCTGACCAGCGTTGGACAGACCTCAGCGTGGGAGCCTCTTGTTTTAGTTTCTGCCTGTAGGCAGGGATCAGCTAAATGGAGTCGTGGTCAGCTTTTCCGAAAGGGGGGCGGGGCAGGGCCTTATATGCGTCGCGGAAGTTAGAGTAACAATGATCCAAGGTTTTACCACCCCTGGTTGCGCAATCGATATGCTGATAAAATTTAGGGAGTCTTGTTTTCAGATTAGCTTTGTTAAAATCCCCAGCTACAATGAATGCAGCCTCCGGATAAATGGTTTCCAGTTTGCAAAGAGTTAAATAAAATTTGTTCAGAGCCATTGATGTGTCTGCTTGGGGGGGATATATACGGCTGTGATTATAATCGAAGAGAATTCTCTTGGAAGATAATGCGGTCTACATTTGATTGTGAGGAATTCTAAATCAGGTGAACAGAAGGATTTGAGTTCCTGTATGTTTCCTTCATCACACCATGTCTCGTTAGTCATGTCCCGCCACTCTTCTTACCAGAAAGATGTTTGTTTCTGTCGGCGCGATGCGTGGAGAAACCCGTTGGCTGCACCGCATCGGATAGCGTCTTCCCAGTGAGCCATGTTTCGGTGAAGCATAGGACGTTGCAGTCTCTGATGTCCCTCTGGAATGCCACCCTTGCTCGGATTTCGACAACCTTGTTGTCAAGAGACTGGACATTGGCAAGAAGAATGCTAGGTAGTGGTGCGCGATGTGCCCTTTTTCGGAGTCTGACCAGAAGACCGCTTCGTTTCCCTCTTTTTCGGAGTCGTTTTCTTGGGTCGCTGCATGCGATCCATTCCGTTGTCCTGTTTGTAAGGCAGAACACAGGATCCGCGTCGCGGAAAACATATTCTTGGTCGTACTGATGGTGAGTTGACGCTGATCTTATATTCAGTAGTTCTTCTCGACTGTATGTAATGAAACCTAAGATGACCTGGGGTACTAATGTAAGAAATGTAAGAAATAACACGTAAAAAAAAAAAACTGCATAGTTTCCTAGGAACGCGAAGCGAGGCGGCCATCTCTGTCGGCGCCAGACCATCAGAACCAGGGTGTATGGAGTTCCGTGGGGCTCATCAGAATGGATGGTGAAGTTGTTAGCCAGAGCTTATCAGCGTTTTCTTCACACACACAAGGTCATGCTCATAAAGGTCACGCTCATAAACGTCTGGGGATGAAGAAGCACATACCTCTTTCTCGTTCCCTCCATCTCTCTGCCTTGGCGTAGAGGAGTTTATGGGGGACATTCCTTTCCATCCATCTCTCTGCCGTGGCGTAGAGGAGTTTATGGGGGACATTCCTTTCCATCCATCTCTCTGCCGTGGCGTAGAGGAGTTTATGGGGGACATTCCTTTCCATCCATCTCTCTGCCGTGGCGTAGAGGAGTTTATGGGGGACATTCCTTTCCATCCATCTCTCTGCCGTGGCGTAGAGGAGTTTATGGGGGACATTCCTTTCCTCCATCTCTCTGCCGTGGCGTAGAGGAGTTTATGGGGGACATTCCTTTCCCTCCATCTCTCTGCCGTGATGTAGAGGAGTTTATGCGGGACATTCCTGTCTCCTCCATCTCTCTGCCGTGGCGTAGAGGAGTTTATGGGGGACATTCCTGTCTCCTCCATCTCTCTGCCGTGGCGTAGAGGAGTTTATGGGGGACATCCCTTTCCCTCCATCTCTCTGCCGTGGTGTAGCGGAGTTTATGGGGGACATTCCTGTCTCCTCCATCTCCCTGCCGTGGGGTAGAGGAGTTCATGGGGGACATTCCTTTCCATCCATCTCTCTGCCGTGGCGTAGAGGAGTTTATGGGGGACATTCCTTTCCCTCCATCTCTCTGCCGGGATGTAGAGGAGTTTATGGGGGACATTCCTGTCTCCTCCATCTCTCTGCCGTGGCGTAGAGGAGTTTATGGGGGACATTCCTTTCCATCCATCTCTCTGCCGTGGCGTAGAGGAGTTTATGGGGGACATTCCTTTCCCTCCATCTCTCTGCCGTGGCGTAGAGGAGTTTATGGGAGACATTCCTTTCCCTCCATCACTCTGCCGTGGCGTAGGAGTTTATGGGGGACATTCCTTTCCCTCCATCTCTCTGCCGTGACGTAGAGGAGTTTATGGAGGACATTCCTGTCTCCTCCATCTCTCTGCCGTGGCGTAAAGGAGTTTATGGGGGACATTCCTTTCCCTCCATCTCTCTGCCGTGGCGTAGAGGAGTTTATGGGGGACATTCCTTTTCATCCATCTCTCGGCCGTGGCGTAGAGGAGTTTATGGGGGACATTCCTTTCCCTACATCTCTCTGCCTTGGCGTAGAGGAGTTTATGGGGGACATTCCTTTCCCTCCATCTCTCTGCCTTGGCGTAGAGGAGTTTATGGGGGACATTCCTGTCTCCTCCATCTCTCTGCCGTGGCGTAGAGGAGTTTATGGGGGACATTCCTTTCCCTCCATCACTCTGCCGTGGCGTAGGAGTTTATGGGGGACATTCCTTTCCCTCCATCTCTCTGCCGTGACGTAGAGGAGTTTATGGGGGACATTCCTGTCTCCTCCATCTCTCTGCCGTGGCGTAAAGGAGTTTATGGGGGACATTCCTTTCCCTCCATCTCTCTGCCGTGGCGTAGAGGAGTTTATGGGGGACATTCCTTTCCCTCCATCTCTCTGCCTTGGCGTAGAGGAGTTTATGGGAGACATTCCTTTCCCTCCATCTCTCTGCCTTGGCGTAGAGGAGTTTATAGGGGACATTCCTGTCTCCTCCATCTCTCTGCCGTGGCGTAGAGGAGTTTATGGGGGATATTCCTGTCTCCTCCATCTCTCTGCCGTGGCGTAGAGGAGTTTATGGGGGACATTCCTTTCCCTCCATCTCTCTGCCTTGGCGTAGAGGAGTTTATGGGAGACATTCCTTTCCCTCCATCTCTCTGCCTTGGCGTAGAGGAGTTTATGGGGGACATTCCTGTCTCCTCCATCTCTCTGCCGTGGCGTAGAGGAGTTTATGGGGGATATTCCTGTCTCCTCCATCTCTCTGCCGTGGCGTAGAGGAGTTTATGGGGGACATTCCTTTCCCTCCATCTCTCTGCCGTGGCGTAGAGGAGTTTATGGGGGACATTCCTTTCCCTCCATCTCTCTGCCGTGGCGTAGAGGAGTTTATGGGGGACATTCCTTTCCCTCCATCTCTCTGCCGTGGCGTAGAGGAGTTTATGGGGGACATTACTTTCCCTCCATCTCTCTGCCGTGGCGTAGAGGAGTTTATGGGGGACATTCCTGTCTCCTCCATCTCTCTGCCGTGGAGTAGAGGAGTTTATGGGGGACATTACTTTCCCTCCATCTCTCTGCCGTGGCGTAGAGGAGTTTATGGGGGACATTCCTTTCCCTCCATCTCTCTGCCGTGGCGTAGAGGAGTTTATGGGGGACATTCCTGTCTCCTCCATCCTATAAGTCAGTACTATTAAAGAGGGCCACGGATAACGCCATCTCTCACACACTGGCACTAGGTAAGGGGACCGGGTGCGTTCATGGTAAGGTTGTCGCCTATTGCAGAGGTAGTGTTCCGGTGCTTGAATTTAAGTCAATAAACCATATCGGCATATTGGCATGTGATGCATGTAAATACTACTAAAGTAAAACAGTTCTGAATAAAAGTAGTGGATGGAAGAAGACATCCATGTATTCTATATAAATCATATTAGGAAATGATATTGAGAATAGTATTGGTGGTTTAAGGCTTTAAAGACCCTACAAACAAACTGTCCGCAGGGGGAGAATTCTCAGTGTCCCCAAGTCTGTCTGGCCTATAAAACACACCATCTATTATTTAACTACACACACACACACACACACACACACACACTTTCGCTACAGTGCCTTCGGAAAGCATTCAGAGCCCGACTTCTTTCACATTTTGTTACATTACAGCCCTATTCTAAAATGGATTTTCTTTTTAATTAAAGTAACTCAGCAATCTACACACAATACCCCATACTGACATAGTGAAAACAGGTTTGACATTTTTGCAAATGTATTACAAATAAAAAAGAGGAAATAGCATTATTAAGTATTCAGACACTTTGCTATGAAATTCGAAATCGAGCTCAGGTGCATCCTGTTTCTATTTATCATCCTTAAGATGTTTCTACAACTTGATTGGAGTCCAAGGCCTCAAAGAACTCAGTGGCCTCCATCATTATTAAATGGAAGTTTGGACCCACTCGATGATCACTCTGACAGAGCTCCAGAGTTCCTCTGTGGAGAAGGGCCTGGTCAGAGTGGTGACCAAGAACCCGATGGTCACTCTGACAGCGCTCCAGAGTTCCTCTGTGGAGAAGGGCCTGGTCAGAGTGGTGACCAAGAACCCGATGGTCACTCTGACAGCGCTCCAGAGTTCCTCTGTGGAGAAGGGCCTGGTCAGAGTGGTGACCAAGAACCCGATGGTCACTCTGACAGCGCTCCAGAGTTCCTCTGTGGAGAAGGGCCTGGTCAGGGTGGTGACCAAGAACCCGATGGTCACTCTGACAGCGCTCCAGAGTTCCTCTGTGGAGAAGGGCCTGGTCAGGGTGGTGACCAAGAACCCGATGGTCACTCTGACAGAGCTCCAGAGTTCCTCTGTGGAGAAGGGCCTGGTCAGAGTGGTGACCAAGAACCCGATGGTCACTCTGACAGAGCTCCAGAGTTCCTCTGTGGAGAAGGGCCTGGTCAGGGTGGTGACCAAGAACCCGATGGTCACTCTGACAGAGCTCCAGAGTTCCTCTGTGGAGAAGGGCCTGGTCAGAGTGGTGACCAAGAACCCGATGATCACTCTGACAGAGCTCCAGAGTTCCTCTGTGGAGAAGGGCCTGGTCAGAGTGGTGACCAAGAACCCGATGATCACTCTGACAGAGCTCCTCTGTGGAGGAAGGGCCTGGTCAGGGTGGTGACCAAGAACCTGATTGTCACTCTGACAGAGCTCCAGAGTTCCTCTGTGGAGAAGGGAGAACCTTCCAGAAGGACAACCATCTCTGCAGCACTCCGCCAATCAGGCCTTTATGATAGAGTGGCCAGATGGAAGCCACTCCTCAGTAAAAGGCAGATGACAGCTCGCTTGGAGTTTGCCAAAAGGCACCTAAAGACTCTCAGATCATGAGAAACAAGATTCTCTGGTCTGATGAAACCAAGATTGAACAGTTTGACCTGAATGCTAAGAGTCACATCTGGAGGAAACCTGGCAACATCCCTACAGTGAATTACGTTGGTGGCAGCATCATGTGGGGATGTTTTTCAGCGGCAGGGAATGAGAGTCATGATCGGGCCAAAGGTGAACAAAGCAAAGTACTGAGAGATCCTTGATGAAAACCTACTTCAGAGAGCTTAGGACCTCAGACGGGGGAGAAGGTTCACCTTCCAACAGGAAATGACCCTAAGCACACAGCCAAGCCAACGTAGCTTCGGGACAAGTCTTAATGTCCTTGAGTGGCCCAACCAGAGCCCAGACTTGAACCCTATCGAACATCTCTGGAGAGACCTGAAAATAGCTGTGCAGCGACGCTCCCCATCCAACCTGACAGAGCACGAGAGGATCTGCAGAGAAGAATGGGAGAAACTCCCCATACTGCTGTGCCAAGCTTGTAACATCAAACCCAATAAGACTCAAGGCTGTAATCGCTGCCAAAGAAAGGTGCTTCAACAAAAGGGTCTGAACACTTATGTAAATGTGATAACTTTATTTTTAATACATTTGCAAAAATGTCCAAAAAAGTATAGGGGTCTGAATAATTTCTGAATGCACTGTATATCAGCACAAGCATGTCAGGTCACCGAGACCTGACTGTGCATACAAATGAACATGTGAATGTAAGTGCTAGATAGAGAGAGGGAGACGGGAGGAGGAGAGATGGAAGCGCTAGATAGAGGGAGACAGGAGGAGAGAGGGATGAGAGATGGAAAGTGCTAGATAGAGAGAGGTAGACAGGAGGAAGAGAGAGGGAGACAGGAGGAAGAGAGAGGGAGACAGGAGGAAGAGAGAGGGAGACAGGAGGAAGAGAGAGGGAGACAGGAGGAAGAGAGAGGGAGACAGGAGGAAGAGAGAGGGAGACAGGAGGAAGAGAGAGGGAGACAGGAGGAAGAGAGAGGGAGACAGGAGGAAGAGAGAGGGATGAGAGATGGAAGCGCTAGATAGAGGGAGACAGGAGGAGAGAGGGATGAGAGCTGGAAAGTGCTAGATAGAGAGAGGGAGACAGGAGGAAGAGAGAGGGAGACGGGAGGAGGAGGGAGGGATGAGAGATGGAAGCGCTAGATAGAGAGAGGGAGACGGGAGGAGGAGAGGGATGAGAGATGGACGCGCTAGATAGAGAGAGGGAGAAGGGAGGAGGATATAGGGATGAGAGATGGAAGCGCTAGATAGAGAGAGGGAGACGGGAGGAGGAGAGGGATGAGAGATGGAAGCGCTAGATAGAGGGAGACGGGAGGAGGAGAGAGGGATGAGAGATGGAAGCGCTAGATAGAGAGAGGGAGACGGGAGGAGGAAAGAGAGATGGAAGCACGAGATAGAGGGAGACGGGAGGAGGAGAGAGGGATGAGAGATGGAAGCGCTAGATAGAGAGAGATGGAAGCGCTAGATAGAGGGAGACGGGAGGAGGATATAGGGATGAGATGGAAGCGCTAGATAGAGAGAGGGAGACGGGAGGAGGAGAGGGATGAGAGATGGACGCGCTAGATAAAGAGAGGGAGAAGGGAGGAGGATATAGGGATGAGAGATGGAAGCGCTAGATAGAGAGAGGGAGACGGGAGGAGGAGAGGGATGAGAGATGGAAGCGCTAGATAGATAGAGGGAGACGGGAGGAGGAGAGAGGGATGAGAGATGGAAGCGCTAGATAGAGAGAGGGAGACGGGAGGAGGAAAGAGAGATGGAAGCACGAGATAGAGGGTGACGGGAAGAGGAGAGAGGGATGAGAGATGGAAGCGCTAGATAGAGGGAGACAGGAGGAAAGAGGGATGAGAGATGGAAGCGCTAGATAGAGAGAGATGGAAGCGCTAGATAGAGGGAGACGGGAGGAGGAGAGAGGGATGAGAGATGGAAGCGCTAGAGAGGGAGACGGGAGGTGGAGAGAGGGATGAGAGATGGAAGCGCTAGATAGAGGGAGACGGGAGGAGGAGAGAGGGATGAGAGATGGAAGCGCTAGATAGAGGGAGACGGGAAGAGGAGAGAGGGATGAGAGATGGAAGCGCTAGATAGAGGGAGACGGGAGGAGGAGAGAGGGATGAGAGATGGAAGCGCTAGATAGAGGGAGACGGGAGGAGGAGGAGAGGGATGAGAGATGGAAGCGCTAGATAGAGGGAGACGGGAGGAGGAGAGAGGGATGAGAGATGGAAGTACTAGATAGAGAGAGGGAGACGGGAGGAGGAAAGAGGGATGGAAGCACTATATAGAGGGAGAAGGGAGACGGGAGGAGGAAAGAGGGATGAAAGATGGAAGCGCGGCACTTGTGTAATCTGACTCACGCCAAATAATTCAGACGTGAACGGAAATCAATGCAAAGCGCCAGACGAAGGAGAAATCCAATATGGTCTTGGAGTGAGAGGCAAAATAGACATTAAAAGGCTCAAAACACATGAAGGATGCACTTTCTCACCCAGAACCTGGTGAGCAGGAGAATGTTAAACAGGCCTAGCCACCTCCAAATGCATATAGTGGGTGATTCTCATACAGGCTGGCTTCACAGGAGGCTGCTGAGGGGAGGACGACTCATAATAAATGTGGAACAGATTCAACTGAATGGCATCAAACACCTGGAAACCATGTGTTCAATGTGTTTGATACCATTCCACCAATTCCACTCATTACCACGAGCTCATCCTCCCCAATGAAGGTGCCATCAACCTGCAGTGGCTGGCTTGGATAAATTATAGGGTTGGGCAGGTCTTAATGCTGCAGGTAAAAGTACCATTTCCAATACTGCAATTTCTTTCAAACTTCCACAGAAAGGGTGGACAGGGTTTCCCTCCCAGCAGCACTAAAACACCTGATTCAACTAATCAAAGGCTTCCCCATTAGACACACACACACCTAAAACACCCACAAACCCACCGACACTGTAGGGGGCCCAATCACAGACACCCACAAACCCACCGACACTCTGTGGGGGGCCCAATCACAGACACCCACAAACCCACCGACACTCTGTGGGGGGCCCAATCACAGACATTAAAGCTTCTTGAGCAGCGAGGGAGTCTGTGCCCGGTAATCTGTGGTGACTGACTGACTGAGTGAATGTTGCTGTGCGGGCCACATGAGTCATTGCCCCCCCACTCCCGCCCGCCCAGCTGTCCTGTCGGGATGTGCTGCCAACCCCGTGTCAGCCTGGGAACAGGGGGCGCTGGCCATCTAACTTTAACACATGACTGGGTACAGTGCTGTCACTGACCAATGGTGGACATGAGAACAGGAAGGGCCAGAGAGGTGCCAGGGAGAGACAGAGTGACCTGGTGTGTCTGGGATGAGTTCATTCAGCTCTGATACTGTATAGCCTACTAGATACTGCAGTGATAAAATCAACTGTCCACACATACAGTACCTTCACACACCTTTGCCCACATGTTGTTACATGTTGTTACAAAGTGGGATTAAAATGATTTCATTGTCATTTTTTGACAACGATCTACACAAAATACTG
Source organism: Oncorhynchus keta (assembly GCF_023373465.1). NCBI lineage: Eukaryota > Metazoa > Chordata > Actinopteri > Salmoniformes > Salmonidae > Oncorhynchus > Oncorhynchus keta. The sequence continues at coordinate 270,058 of NW_026289864.1, forward strand.
TAAGAAAATTACAAGATAAATATATGGAAAACAAAACGAATATATCTTGATGTCTCTAAGAGCTATTTTTGCCCATTATTCTTTAAAAAGTTCATCAAACTCTGTCAAGTTGGTTGTTGATCATTCCTAGTCAGCCATTTAAGTCTTGCCATAGATTTTCAAGCTGATTTAAGTCAAAACTGTAACTAGGCCACTCAGGAACATTCAATGTCATCTTGGTAAGCAACTCCAGTTTGGCCTTGTGTTTTAGTGAATTTGTCTCCCAGTCTCTGTTGGAAAGCAGACTGAACCAAGTTTTCCTCTAGGATTTTGCCTGTGCTTAGCTCTATTTAGTTCATTTTTATCAACAACAACTCCCTCGTCCTTGCCGATGACAAGCATACCCAAAACATGATCCAGCCACCACCATGCTTGATAATATGAAGAGTGGTACTCAGTGATATGTTGGATTTTCCCCAAACCTAATGCTTTGTATTCATGACAAAAAGTACATTTCTTTACCACATTTTTTGCAGTATTACTTTAATTAATGCCATCAGGATATTTTTATTCTGTACAGGCTTCCTTCTTTTCACACTGTCATTTATGCTAGTTGTGGAGAAATCCCTGAGCAGTTTCCTTCCTCTCTGGCCACTGAGTTAGGAAGGGCGCCTGTTGCCTGAATGGGTGTACTGATACACCATCCAAAGTGTAATTAATGACTTCACCATGCTCAAAGGGATATTCAATGTCTGCATCTAGGTGCCCTTCTTTGCGATTCATTGGAAAACCTCCCTGGTCTTAGTGGTTGAATATGTTTGCGAAATTCACTGCTCGATTGAGGGACCTTACAGATAATTGTGTGGGGTACAAAGATTGGGTAGTCATTTAAAAATAATGTTAAACAATATTATTGCAAATAATCCATGCAACTTATGTGACTTGTTAAGCACATTTCTACTCAAACTTATTTACGCAACAAAATGGTTAAATAACTTATTGGCTCAAGATATTTCGGCATTTCATTTTTTATTAATTTGTAAACATATCCAAAAACATCATTCCACTTTGACATTCTGGGCTATTGTGTGTAGATCAGTGATATCCCTATTTAATCATTTTAAATTCAGGCTGTAACAACAACATTTGGAAAAAGTCAAAGGATGTGAATACTTTGAAGACCCTGTACATGGGGAGAAAGGCAGAGAGAGGTAGCGAGAGGAGGAGAGCAGCGGAAAGAGGAGGAGAGAGAGGCATGGAGAGCGGCAGAGAGAGGCATGGAGAGCGGCAGAGAGAGAGGAGGAGAGCGACAGAGAGAGAGGAGGAGAGCGACAGAGAGAGAGGAGGAGAGCGACAGAGAGAGAGGAGGAGAGCGACAGAGAGAGAGGAGGAGAGCGACAGAGAGAGAGGCATGGAGAGCGACAGAGAGAGAGGCATGGAGAGCGGCAGAGAGAGAGGCAATGGAGAGCGAGAGAGAGAGAGGAGGAGAGCGACAGAGAGAGAGGCATGGAGAGCGACAGAGAGAGAGGCATGGAGAGCGGCAGAGAGAGAGGCAATGGAGAGCGACAGAGAGAGGCATGGAGAGCGGCAGAGAGAGGCATGGAGAGCGGCAGAGAGAGGAGGAGAGCGACAGAGAGAGAGAGGAGGAGAGCGACAGAGAGAGAGGCATGGAGAGCGACAGAGAGAGAGGCATGGAGAGCGGCAGAGAGAGAGGCAATGGAGAGCGACAGAGAGAGAGGAGGAGAGCGACAGAGAGAGAGAGAGAGAGAGAGAGAGAGAGAGAGAGAGAGAGAGAGAGAGAGATGGAGAGAGACAGAGAGAGAGAGAGAGAGAGAGAGAGAGAGAGAGAGAGAGAGAGAGAGAGAGAGAGAGAGAGAGAGAGAGAGAGAGAGAGAGAGAAAGAGACAGATAGAAAAAGGTGGAGAGAGAGAGAGACCAAGACAGAACAAGAAGCAGGAGAGAGACAGAAAGAGAAAAGGGTGGAGAGAGAGAGAGACCAAGACAGAGCAAGAAGCAGGAGAGAGAGACAGAAAGAGAAAAAAGATAGGCGGAGGGAGAGCGAGAGGTAGACACCAAGATGTAGAGAGCAAGAGAGAGATTTAAAAATAGTGGCAGAAATCATGGCTGCTCCTCTCAACCCGCGCCACTTTAATGATGAGTGTTTGGATCAGGAGAAATTAAGACGCCATCGCCGCAGTGCTTTAGAGCGAGAACATTGAAGAGCGTGATGACACCCCAACATACCAGCCGACCCGTCAAGCATGCACTGACACAGCATTCCTCAAAGGAGGAAAGGGGAGAGAGGAGGCGAAAGGAGGAGGGGGAAGTAAGAGAAGGGGCAGAGGAGAGGGAATGATGTTTGACGTGGCGTCGGTTCGGCACACGCGAGGCCTTGAAGCTGAATACCCCTGCTAAGACTGCAAACGGTATTGACAGTCTGATTCTGAAAAATACAAACACATCGGTGGAAATGCCTATGGAGAGAATTCCCTCTAAACTAAAATGAAACCCCATTCACTGGAGAGAATTCCCTCTAAACTAAAATGAAACCCCATTCACTGGAGAGAATTCCCTCTAAACTAAAATGAAACCCCATTCACTGGAGAGAATTCCCTCTAAACCAAAATGAAACCCCATTCACTGGAGATAATTCCCTCTAAACTAAAATGAAACCCCATTCACTGGAGAGAATTCCCTCTAAACTAAAATGAAACCCCATTCACTGGAGAGAATTCCCTCTAAACTAAAATGAAACCCCATTCACTGGAGAAAATTCCCTCTAAACTAAAATGAAACCCCATTCACTGGAGAGAATTCCCTCTACACTAAAATGAAACCCCATTCACTGGAGAGAATTCCCTCTAAACTAAAATGAAACCCCATTCACTGGAGAGAATTCCCTCTAAACCAATATGAAACCCCATTCACTGGAGAGAATTCCCTCTAAACTAAAATGAAACCCCATTCACTGGAGAGAATTCCCTCTAAACTCAAATGAAACCCCATTCACTGGAGAGAATTCCCTCTAAACTAATATGAAACCCCATTCACTGGAGAGAATTCTCTCTAAACTAAAATGAAACCCCATTCACAGGAGAGAATTCCCTCTAAACTAAAATGAAACCCCATTCACTGGAGAGAATTCCCTCTAAACTAAAATGAAACCCCATTCACTAGAGAGAATTCCCTCTAAACTAAGATGAAACCCCATTCACTGGAGAGAATTCCCTCTAAACTAAAATGAAACCCCATTCACTGGAGAGAATTCTCTCTAAACTAAAATGAAACCCCATTCAGTGGAGAGAATTCCCTCTAAACTAAAATGAAACCCCATTCACTGAAAAGTGGAACACTTGGAGAGCAGCTTCAATCAAACATCATTCACTAAATGAAAAAGAAATCCGCACTCAGTCAGAAAACGTCCTAAAAGGAGTTCACCTGGGCTCCATTCGCATCCATTGGAGCGGAGCGGCAGTTTTAAAACGCAGTGACACTGGGAGGATTTGGGAAGAAAAAAATGTTAATCTTGCCACTTCGACTAAGGCCATCATTTTCAACCTGGGGAATGGAGAGATGGACAGTGTGATAACAGGATTTTTCTCCCCACTCTCTCTCTTTCCCTCTCAACCTCTCCCTGATCCTACTCCCTCCCTTTATCAATTCAATTCAAGGGCTTTATTGGCATGGGAAACATGTGTTAACATTGCCAAAGCAAGTGAGGTAGACAACATACAAAGTGAATATATAAAGTGAAAAACAACAAAAATTAACAGTAAACATTACACATACAACAGTTTCAAAACAGTAAAGACATTACAAATGTCATATTATATATATATATATATATATATATACACAATGTACAAATAATTAAAGGACACAAGATAAAATTATCTCCCTCCCCCTCTTTCTCTTTCCCTCTCAACCTCTCCCTGATCCTACTCCCTCCCTTTACCTCCCTCTCTCCCTCCCCCTCTTTCTCTATCCCTCTCAACCTCTCCCTGATCCTACTCCCTCCCTTTACCTCCCTCTCTCCCTCCCCCTCTTTCTCTTTCCCTCTCAACCTCTCCCTGATCCTACTCCCTCCCAACCTCTCCCTGATCCTACTCCCTCCCTTTACCTCCCTCTCTCCCTCCCCCTCTTTCTCTTTCCCTCTCAACCTCTCCCTGATCCTACTCCCTCCCTTTACCTCCCTCTCTCCCTCCCCCTCTTTCTCTTTCCCTCTCAACCTCTCCCTGATCCTACTCCCTCCCTTTACCTCCCTCTCTCCCTCCCCCTCTTACTCTTTCCCTCTCAACCTCTCCCTGATCCTACTCCCTCCCTTTACCTCCCTCTCCCTCTTTCTCTTTCCCTCTCAACCTCTCCCTGATCCTACTCCCTCCCTTTACCTCCCTCCCCCTCTTTCTCTTTCCCTCTCAACCTCTCCCTGATCCTACTCCCTCCCTTTACCTCCCTCTCTCCTTCCCCCTCTTAGCTCATCCTACACAGGCTAGCCTTCTAGCTCCACACCAGCCAAAACATTTGGCCTCAAAGCCACATTTCCATGACAATTAGAGGGGCTCAAAGGAGCATGGGATACGCATGCCCCCGCAGAGCCCTTCAACAGGGTCCAACAGCCAACAGAGAGGAGAGTTACAGTAGGCTAGCTGTCCTTGGATTCAGAGCTAGCTTCAATGGGCTCCAGTTAATTCAGCAGCTTTCTGTTTAACATGTCAATAAACGTTAGGATCTAGGATCAGCTTACCCGTGGCAAATTATACCCTTAATTAATTTACAGTTTGTAAAAGGGAGTATCTGGAGAGAGGGTGCGACAAGGCCACATTTGCCAGAGAGTATGAAAGGGGTTGGGAAGTCAGCCAATGAAAGGTTTTGGGTTTGGGGCATAACAGGGTGGTTTTTAGGAGGCTAAATTATCGCCTGTCCTCCCCGTCTCCCCTTCTTTCTGCTCTACCATTATTCAACTGAGACGTTCTATGGATTTGGTCAATTGATGGAGTGAAGGACCGAATCATCTCTCCACGGCCCGTCAGAAAAGGTTGTATGGCAGAAGGACATGAGGGGAGGGAAGACTAGGCCTCGGTTCACAGTTAACACAAACAACTCCTATCATCAATTTAGAATGGCATTCACCAAGGGAAACTAGGCACCAGAGTTCCATAGATGAACCTAAATGGAGGTTCAAACATGATCCAAAATTGTAGACCTTCTACGAAACTCAGAGGGTGCGTTCGTAAATTCACTCTGGTTATCAACTCCGATGTCAGAGCACTCGTCCGAGTGTGCTGAAGTGCAGAATAACTGATGAATTTACAAACGTTAAACACCCGTTGAATATGGCCGGTGTCAGTAAACGTTGGCAAAAAAGCGTAATTCATTTGTTGCCAGCAGCACAGTTACAGTCACCAACGCTCTGGATAACATGAAAACATGAACATGAAAACAGCCAAACCAGCTCTACTACGGTGAGTAAAATGGTCAGAGTGAGGTGTGTCCAGAAGTATCTATCAAGCTATCCAACGTTAGCTTGTATGCCTGACTGCCGTTGTGAGGACAGAACGCTCGGATCAACCCTTCGTCCAGTGTGGTCTCTGAACGCTCAGAGAAAGACATGTTCTGAATTTGCAGAGGGACAATCTGACAACACTCTGAATTTACAAATGCCCTGAGCACACTGAGCACACTCTGGCACTGCAGAGTGAATTTACGAACACACCCAGAGTCATCAAAAACCACACTAAAGAAAGCCAGGAGACAAAATGAAACTGGAGGTCGAATGTGATCCAATATGTCTGACCGCAAAACCAGCCAAACATGCAGTCGCAAGTAAAACCACTGAAATCAAAGAAATTGGAGCCAAAATGAATGTTGCGTTTACCTCTCTCTGTAGTACCAGCTCCTTGGTGAAGGCCATGGCCTCGTCGCTGAAGGGCTCAGCCACCTGCATGCCGCCGGGCATGTTCCTGGAGCCGCGCGGACACTCGATACCTGGCCAATGAGAAACACAGAACAAGTGTCAGCAAAACAGCCAATAAAAATAACTATGAGGTTAGACAACATTTAGACCAGTTAGAATGTTCCGGTCCAACAAGTTGAAGTTGCCCCTAACAACTGATACATACTCAAAATCTGACATTTATTTCAACCCGGTAACAACCCAGCTTTAGGACAGTTACGATACAACGATGCCACCATGACAGGTGAAGTGGCACTAGAGATTAGTGGAGCTGAGCATTATAGTGGCAGCTAAATGGATCATTGGTAATCGCTGGTCAATCCTAAGCGTTTTCCCCCTCTGTGGTCATGTTGGGTTAACAGTTAACATCCTCTAAATTGCTGTGCTTCAATGACGGCAGCTTCATCCTTTGTTTGGCCGTCCCCTGGCGCTGACCTTGCTATTCATGACTATTAACTGCAGTGGGTCTTTTCACTGGGTAGTGGATTAAAAGAACAGCCTGGGGGAGGATGGGAGGGTTGGAGGGCGGGGGTGCTATAGGGGGGCTTGTTATAGGAAAGCTGTGAGGCGATGCATGCTTATCTCTTGCACTCAGAGTTGGCTGAACGTGTGTGTTTGAAAGAGAGCGTGTGTGTTTGAAAGAGAGCGTGTGTGTTTGAAAGAGAGCGTGTGTGTGTGTTTTTGAATAGTTAATGTGTGAGGGGCAGTGTGGTGTGGTGAGTTGAGGGGCAGTGTGGTGTGGTGAGGTGAGGGGCAGTGTGGTGTGGTGAGGTGAGGTGAGGGGCAGTGTGGTGAGGGGCAGCGTGGTGAGGGGCAGCGTGGTGTGGTGAGGGGCAGCGTGGTGTGGTGAGGGGCAGTGTGGTGTGGTGAGGCGGGGGGCAGTGTGGTGAGGGGCAGCGTGGTGAGGCGGGGGCAGTGTGGTGTGGTGAGGGGTAGTGTGGTGTGGTGTGGTGTGGTGAGGGGTAGTGTGGTGTGGGTGTGGTGAGGGGCAGTGTGGTGTGGTGTGGTGTGGTGTGGTGAGGGGCAGTGTGGTGTGGTGTGGTGTGGTGTGGTGTGGTGAGGGGCAGTGTGGTGTGGGGTAGTGTGGTGAGGCGGGGGGCAGTGTGGTGTGGGGTAGTGTGTTGTGGTGAGGGGTAGCGTGGTGTGGTGAGGTGGGGCGGCGTGGTGCGGTGAGGTGAGGGACGGCGTGGTGCGGTGAGGTGAGGGTGAGGGGGTGCGTGGTGTGGTGAGGGGCGGCGTGGTGTGGTGAGGCGGCAGTGTGGTGTGGTGAGGAGGGGGCAGTGTGGTGTGGTGAGTGTGGTGTGGTGAGGGCAGTGTGGGGGCAGTGTGGTGTGGTGAGGTGGGGGTGCAGGTGGTGTGTGGTAGTGTGGTGTGGTGAGGGGTAGTGTGGTGTGGTGTGGTGAGGGGCAGTGTGGTGTGGTGAGGCGGGGGGGGCAGTGTGGTGTGGTGAGGCGGGGGCAGTGTGTGGTGTGGTGAGGTGTGGGGGGGGCAGTGTGGTGTGTGGTGTGTGGTAGTGTGGTGTGGTGAGGGTGGTGTGGTGTGGTGAGGAGCAGTGTGGTGTGGTGAGGAGCAGTGTGGTGTGGTGAGGAGCAGTGTGGTGTGGTGAGGGGCAGCGTGGTGAGGGGCAGTGTGGTGTGGTGAGGTAATGGGGGGCAGTGTGGTGTGTGGTAGTGTGGTGTGGTGAGGGGTAGTGTGGTGTGGTGTGGTGAGGAGCAGTGTGGTGTGGTGAGGAGCAGTGGTGTGGTGAGGGGTGTGGTGTGGTGAGGGGCAGCGTGGTGAGGGGGCAGTGTGGTGTGGTGAGGCGGGGGGCAGTGTGGTGTGTGGTAGTGTGGTGAGGGGTAGTGTGGTGTGGTGAGGAGCAGTGTGGTGAGGAGCAGTGTGGTGTGGTGAGGGGCAGTGTGGTGTGGTGAGTGTGGGGGTAGTGTGGTGTGGTGAGGGGTAGTGTGGTGTGGTGAGGGCAGTGTGGTGTGGTGAGGAGCAATGTGGTGTGGTGAGGAGCAATGTGGTGTGGTGAGGCGGGGGGCAGTGTGGTGTGGTGAGGCGGGGGCAGTGTGGTGTGTGGTGTGTGGTAGTGTGGTGTGGTGTGGTGAGGGGTAGTGTGGTGTGGTGAGGGGGGGGGCAGTGTGGTGTGGTGAGGTGGGGGGCAGTGTGGTGTGGTGAGGCGGGGGGCAGTGTGGTGTGTGGTGTGGCGGGGGGCAGTGTGGTGTGTGGTGTGTGGTAGTGTGGTGTGGTGAGGGGTGGTGTGGTGTGGTGAGGAGCAGTGTGGTGTGGTGAGGAGCAGTGTGGTGTGGTGAGGGGCAGCGTGGTGAGGGGCAGTGTGGTGTGGTGAGGCGGGGGGCAGTGTGGTGTGTGGTAGTGTGGTGTGGTGAGGGGTAGTGTGGTGTGGTGTGGTGAGGAGCAGTGTGGTGTGGTGAGGTGCAGTGTGGTGTGGTGTGGTGAGGGGCAGCGTGGTGAGGGGCAGTGTGGTGTGGTGAGGCGGGGCAGTGTGTGGTGTGTGGTAGTGTGGTGTGGTGAGGGGTAGTGTGGTGTGGTGAGGAGCAGTGTGGTGAGGAGCAGTGTGGTGTGGTGAGGGGCAGTGTGGTGTGGTGAGGGTAGTGTGGTGTGGTGAGGGGTGGTGTGGTGTGGTGAGGGGCAGTGTGGTGTGGTGAGGAGCAGTGTGGTGTGGTGAGGAGCAATGTGGTGTGGTGAGGGGTAGTGTGGTGTGGTGAGGGGTGGTGTGTGGTGTGGTGAGGGGCAGTGTGGTGTGAGGAGGGCAATGTGGTGTGGTGAGGGCAGTGTGGTGTGGTGTGGTGAGGAGTGTGGTGTGGTGAGGGGCAGTGTGGTGTGGTGTGGTGAGGGGTAGTGTGGTGTGGTGAGGTAGCAGTGGTGTGGTGTGGTGCGGGGCAGTGTGGTATGGTGAGGGCAGTGTGGTGTGGTGAGGGCAGTGTGGTGTGAGTGGCAGTGTGTGTGGTGAGGGTAGGTGAGGGGTAGTGTGGTGTGGTGAGGCGGGGGGCAGTGTGGTGAGTGTGGGGGTAGTGTGGTGTGGTGAGGGGTAGTGTGGGGTGGTGAGGCGGGGGGCAGTGTGGTGTGGTGAGGGGCAGTGTGGTGTGGGGGAGTGTGTTGTGGTGAGGGTAGTGTGATGTGGTGGAGGGGGTAGTGTGGTGTGGTGTGGTGAGGAGCAGTGTGGTATGGTGAGGGGCAGTGTGGTGTGGTGAGGGGTAGTGTGGTGTGGTGAGGGGCAGTGTGGTGTGGTGAGGGGTAGTGTGGTGTGGTGAGGTGAGGTGAGGGGTAGTGTGGTGTGGTGAGGGGTAGTGTGGTGTGGTGAGGAGCAGTGTGGTGTGGTGAGGGGCAGTGTGGTGTGGTGAGGTGTGGTGAGGGGGCAGTGTGGTGTGGTGAGGCGGGGGCAGTGTGGTGAGGGGTAGTGTGGTGTGGTGTGGTGAGGGGTAGTGTGGTGTGGTGAGGGGGGGGCAGTGTGGTGTGGGGTAGTGTGGTGTGGTGAGGGGTAGTGTGGTGAGGAGTAGTGTGGTGTGGTGAGGGGTAGTGTGGTGTGGTGAGGGGCATTGTGGTGTGGTGTGGTGTGGTGTGGTGTGGTGTGGGGTAGGTAGTGTGGTGAGGAGCAGTGTGGTGTGGTGAGGGGTAGTGTGGTGTGGTGAGGGTAGTGTGGTGTGGTGTGGGAGGGGGTAGTGTGGTGTGGTGAGGGGTAGTGTGGTGTGGTGAGGGTAGTGTGGTGTGGTGAGGGGTAGTGTGGTGTGGTGAGGCGGGGGGCAGTGTGGTGTGGTGAGGGGTAGTGTGGTGTGGTGAGGAGCAGTGTGGTGTGGTGAGGAGCAGTGTGGTGAGGAGCAGTGTGGTGTGGTGAGGGCAGTGTGGTGTGGTGAGGGCAGTGTGGTGTGGTGAGGTGAGGAGGGGCAGTGTGGTGAGGAGCAGTGTGGTGTGGTGAGGGGTGAGGGGTAGTGTGTGTGGTGAGGGGTAGTGAGGTGTGGTGAGGGGCAGTGTGGTGTGGTGAGGCGGGGGGCAGTGTGGTGTGGTGAGGGGTAGTGTGATGTGGTGAGGCGGGGTAGTGTGATGTGGTGTGGTGAGGGGTGTGGTGAGGTGAGGAGCAGTGTGGTGTGGTGAGGGGCAGTGTGGTGTGGTGAGGGAGTAGTGTGGGTGACAGTGTGGTGTGGTGAGGGGTAGTGTGGTGTGGTGAGGCGGGGGGTGAGGGGCAGTGTGGTGTGGTGAGGCGGGGGGCAGTGTGGTGTGGTGAGGCAGGTGGTGTGGTGTGGTGTGGTGAGGGGCAGTGTGGTGTGGTGAGGTGTGGTGAGGGGCAGTGTGGTGTGGTGAGGCGGGGGGCAGTGGTGTGGTGAGGTAGTGTGGTGTGGTGAGGTGGGGAGTGTGGTGTGGTGAGGGTAGTGTGGTGTGGTGAGGGGTAGTGTGGTGTGGTGAGGGGGCAGTGTGGTGTGGTGGGGTAGTGTGGTGTGGTGAGGAGCAGTGTGGTGTGGTGAGGGTAGTGTGGGTGTGGTGAGGGTAGTGTGGTGTGGTGTGGTGAGGGGTAGTGTGGTGTGGTGAGGGTAGTGTGGTGTGGTGAGGGGGTAGTGTGGTGTGGTGAGGTGGGGGGCAGTGTGGTGTGGTGAGGGGGTAGTGTGGTGTGGTGAGGGCAGTGTGGTGTGGTGTGGTGAGGAGCAGTGTGGTGTGGTGAGGGGCAGTGTGGTGTGGTGTGGTGAGGAGCAGTGTGGTGTGGTGTGGTGTGGTGTGGTGTGGTGTGGTGTGGTGTGGTGAGGGCAGTGTGGTGTGGTGAGGCAGTGTGGTGAGGGAGCAGTGTGGTGTGGTGAGTGGTGGTGTAGTGTGGTGTGGTGAGGTGTGGTGAGGTGAGGAGCGGTGAGTGGTGAGGAGCAGTGGTGAGGAGCAGTGTGGTGTGGTGAGGAGCGGTGAGGTGAGGTGATGTGAGGAGCAGTGTGGTGTGGTGAGGAGCAGTGTGGTGTGGTGAGGAGCAGTGAGTGTGGCAGTGTGGTGAGGTGAGGAGCAGTGTGGTGAGGTGAGGAGCAGTGTGGTGTGGTGAGGAGCAGTGTGGTGTGGTGAGGAGCAGTGAGGTGATGGTGAGGAGCAGTGTGGTGTGGTGAGGAGCAGTGTGGTGTGGTGAGGAGCAGTGTGGTGTGGTGAGGAGCAGTGTGGTGTGGTGAGGAGCAGTGTGGTGTGGTGAGGAGCAGTGTGGTGAGGTGAGGGGCACACACACACTTGAGCGAGCGAGCATGGTGCAGGGCTCTCCAACACCAAACAGCATTCCTCCTCTGTGGCTGCTGACAAGAACCCTCATATCTACGTAAACTAAATCAACTTTGCAAACTACACACAAGCAAATCATCCCATGAAAACGCCATCACATATTCACTCATTGTATCCCTCTATCCAATGCGTGCAGCATCTCTCTCACACACACACCTCCCCCTATCCTCTCTCCACCCTGTTGCATTGATTAATGTAAACTCAGAGTTGGTTGGTTCTGCTGGGCGCTACACCCAACAACATTGTGCTAACAAAGCAACATCAGCCTCCTGTCCAAAAGGCCTCAGAGTAATCTGAGTAATCTGGAGGCTCCCGCCAATCCTGATTGATCTTTATGCTAACCACATCCGACATGATTGGACTAGAGAAGAGAAAGGGGAAAAGGTGGACCGGGGGTCAAGTTTGTGATGATTGGGTCCTTATTTTGACACCGACTGACACAATGCTGTGTTAGCAAAACTTCCCACACACAAGGACACACCGACAATTCTCATCTCACCCCTCCTCTAACAAAACAAAAACAGATTTTCTGTTGAACCCGCGGCATGGCGAGAGCCACAGAGGATGAAGACTCAATTACCTCTTAATAACCAGTAACACACACAGCTCTGCTCAGTAGTGCTGGGCTACCCTATGGGGCCAGACCCTTTACCCAGCCCCCGTATGGACACACACACACAGCTCTGCTCAGTAGTGCTGGGCTACCCTATGGGGCCAGACCCTTTACCCAGCCCCCGTATGGACACACACACACACAAGCAGCTCTGCTCAGTAGTGCTGGCTAGCCATGCGCATAAGATGTAATGTTTTGAAATCGGTGATCCCGGTGAGCGATGCGCTGGATGAAATACGGCCCTTCCCCGTCGCCTCTGCCCAATCCTCCCTGACACACAAACGTACACAGTCATTTACACACACACACTTTATCAAAAAGGCACACACACACAGGTGCCCTGGAATAGCTGCTCTACAAATCACCTGTGGCCAGAGCATATGTGCAACTGAGCACTGTGGTTCAGACAGCTCCATGTTTTATGCAAGCAGACAACTTCACCCCTGTGATGAAAACACTCTCTCCCTCTCTATCATTCCCTCTCTCACTCCCTTCCCTTCTAAATCTTTAATTCCCTCCCACCCGCTCTTTCTTTTCATCACTTTCTCAATTTCTCCTTGCCCTCTTCTTTCCTTTCAATCACTTGTTCCCTCCCCTCTTCCTCCCCCTACATCCCTCTCTACTTCCCCCTCTCTTCCTCCCCCTACATCCCTCTCTACTTCCCCCTCTCTTCCTTCCACCTACATCCCTCTCTACTTCCCCATCTCTTCCTTCCAACCAACATCCCTCTCTACTTCCCCCCCTCTTCCTTCCACCTACACCCCCCTCTACTTCCCCCTCTCTTCCTCCACCTACATCCCTCTCTACTTCCTCCTCTCTTCGTTCCACCTCCATCCCTCTACTTCCCCCTCTCTTCCTTCCACCTACATCCCTCTCTACTCCCCCCTACATCCCTCTACTTCCCCCTACATCCCTCTCTACTTCCCCCTCTCTTCCTCCACCTACATCCCTCTCTACTTCCCCCTCTCTTCCTTTCACCTACATCCCTCTCTACTTCCCCCTCTCTTCCTTCCACCTACATCCCTCTCTACTTCCCCCTCTCTTCCTTCCACCTACATCCCTCTCTACTTCCCCCTCTTCCTTCCACCTACATCCCTCTCTACTTCCCCCTCTCTTCCTTCCACCTACATCCCTCTCTACTTCCCCATCTCTTTCTTCCACCTACATCCCTCTACTTCCCCCTCTCTTCCTTCCACCTCCATCCCTCTCTACTTCCCCCTCTCTTCCTTCCACCTCCATCCCTCTCTACTTCCCCCTCTCTTCCTTCCACCTACATCCCTCTACTTCCCCCTCTCTTCCTTCCACCTACATCCCTCTCTACTTCCCCCTCTCTTCCTTCACCTACATCCCTCTCTACTTCCCCCTCTCTTCCTTCACCTACATCCCTCTAAGTCCCCCTCTCTTCCTTCCACCTACATCCCTCTACTTCCCCCTCTCTTCCTTCCACCTACATCCCTCTCTACTTCCCCCTCTCTTCCTTCCACCTACATCCCTCTACTTCCCCCTCTCTTCCTTCCACCTACATCCCTCTACTTCCCCCTCTCTTCCTCCACCTACATCCCTCTCTACTTCCCCCTCTCTTCCTTCCACCTACATCCCTCTCTACTTCCCCCTCTCTTCCTTCCACCTACATCCCGCTACCTCCCCTTCTCTCCCACTCTTCTTCAATTGCAAGTCACAAACAGTAAAGTGAGAGGACGGTCAGAGAGGCTTGGAAATTGCATTAGAGCTTTTACATTTAAATTGAAATGGGCATAGAGAAAAAGTGAGATTGGATTAGCGAGGAAGAGGCGGGGTTGCTTTGCTACACATGAGTAACATTCTCACTGAGTGTTTATGCCTAGAATATTACAATGTTCTTTGAAAAACAGGTACATGTCTGGGAAGCTTTTACAGCATAGATACGTGGAGCAATAATAGTTCCTATATCAGTTCCTATTAAGAAACAAGATGAACAGAAAATTGATAAACTTGAAACAGAGCTCAAAACGCTGGAGAGGGAATATTGGTCCAATCCGAACAACATTTCTCTGGTAAATTTGACGAAAACCAAATACGGGCTGAAAATTCCCTGTACAGGTTGAAGCAGAGATGGTATGAATCAGGGGAAAAGGCAGCAAAACCGTTGGCCAGTCAATGGAAATCCAGAGAAACAGATCGGCAAATAGGTGGAATCAGAAAAAAGACAGGCAAGCTGATTACCAATCATAAAGAAACAATATAATTTGAGACTTCTATCAGGAACGTTCTACTTCAGACAGTCCTTTAGATATGCACAAAGCAGAGGCATTCTTTCAGAATCTGAGCCTTCCTAAACTAAAAGAGGAAGACAGGAACTGGATCGACTGTCCAATTACTTTGGAGGAATTGACCGAAACGATAAGACAAGCACCCACAGAGTTGGACTGGATACCCAGTGATTTCTACAAAAGGTTTGCAGAGCAGCAAAGCCCAGAAATATTGAAAACATCAATTGACACAGGTGAGCTCCCACCTTCTATAAGTGATGCAGCAAACATCCTAATCCCAAAAAAGGGAAAGGATCCCCTTGAGTGCGGGAGTTATTGTCCAATTTCCTTAATAAAGTCAATTCTGGCTATGAGGGTGAATCATATCATTAAGAAAATCATAAACCCAGACCAGGTAGGATTTGTGAAAGGCAGAACTTCATCTAACAATCTATTGCATGTCATCTGGAAGGCAAAATATTTGGATACTTCAGTGGCAGCCTTCTCCCTAGACGCAGAGAAAGCCTTTGATAGGGTGGGCTGGGACTACCTGCATTATACTATAAATACATACGGATTTGGACAGGGCTTTCAGAATATTATTAAACTTTTGTACAACGACCCCAAATCCATAGTAGTCACTAACGGACTACGATCATCTCCATTTTCAGTAGGACGAGGCACGAAACAAGGTGACTGTCTCTCGCCCCTCCTATTTATTATAGCATTAGAACCATTAGCCGAAGCCATTAGGCTGCATCAGTTAATCAAAGGGGTTAATATGGGAGGGAGAGAGAATAAACCACTGCTTTATGCAGACGACATATTACTAATAATGTCAGGCTCCCAACATATGGCCTTAACTGGACTTAATAAATGCATTTTCAGAGATATCAGGCTATAAAGTCAACTGGACCAAATCTGAAGTAATGCCGCTATCAAAACATTGTCTGAGAAATGACTTCCTCAGCTGGAGGTTTAAATGGGTCCTTAAAAACATGAAGTACCTGGGGATCGCTTTAAATCCTGGTCTGGAGAAGATGATTTCTGAAAACCTTGACCAACTACAGAACAAAATTCAAATACAGTTTAAGAGCTGGGATCAGCTAAAAATCTTATTATGGTGTAGGATACAGGTTATACAGATGGTCATTAGCATGTTACCACTATCCTTACCTGTCTATACCTTTACATCCAGAAGGAAAGTGATTACGGAGTTTGTTTGGGCCGGGAAAAGGGCCAGGATGGAACTAGAGAGATTACAGGAAACGACTGACAAGGGAGGATTAAAGCTCCCCGACATGCAATTATATCAAGAAGCCTTTGTAGCTGCCCAAATAGGCTCTCTTTACGGAGAACTCTAAAGAGGCCAATTTGGGTGGACATGGAGGAAGAAGTTAATGCCCCATTCGGAACATCAAATTATTTGAGCTAACAAAACGCGGGACTGCAGAATCCAATAATGTCCCATACAAAAAAATATATGGCGTCAGATACATGAGAGAGAGAAATCTTCACCTTTCCTGACAAACTCTGCTTCGTTATGGAACAACCCGACATTGAAAACAGGGGGACACATGGTTTTCTGGAAAGGTTGGTATAGAAAGGGGATAAAGAACATTGGTTGTCTATATCAAGAAAACTTGTTTTGAATACCTCTTTTGAATAAGGTCCAAGTATAATTTATAGAAACACGGCTTTTGGAGGCACCTCCAGCTTAGAGATTGTGTGTTTAAGGTAGGACAGAGTAACAACAAATTCCCTGTACATTCCAATAAGTGTTAAGATGTCATTTGCAAAGGTTTATATATATAGCCACCTTATAGGTGGGTTTAAGGGAACTAGTAAGGGCGTAAAAGCTTTATGGGGGAAAGACCTGGATGTAACCTTTGGAGCAGAGAAATGGAATAGAATAGTACAACAGATGCTCCTCCCTATGAGAGGTGCCCGAGAGTTCCATCGATTATGATTTTTCAACGCCGATACCGATTAAAATCGGACCATTTTTTAAAAATGTATTTGTAATAATGACAATTACAACAATACTGAATGAACACTTATTTTAACTTAATATAATACATCAATAAAATCAATTTAGCCTCAAGTAAATAATGAAACGTTGAATTTGGTTTAAATAATGCAAAACGTTTCAGTTCCTTTCTCAGAACATGAGAACATATGAAAGCTGGTGGTTCCTTTTAACATGTGTCTTCAATATTCCCAGGTAAGAAGCTTTAGGTTGTAGTTATTATAGGACTATTTCCCTCTATACCATTTGTATTTCATTAACCTTTGACTATTGGATGTTCTTATAGGCTCTTTAGTATTGCCAGTGTAACAGTATAGCTTCCGTCCCTCTCCTCGCTGGGCTCGAACCAGCAACACCAGCCACCATCGAAGCAGCGTTACCCATGCAGAGCAAGGGGAACAACTCCTAGAAGGCTCAGAGCAAGTGACGTTTGAAACGCTATTAGTGCGCGCTAACTAGCTAGCCATTTCACTTCGGTTACACCATATGCTTGAAGTCATTAACAGCGCAATGCTTGACGCACAACGAAGAGCTCCTGGCAAAACGCACTAAAGTGCTGTTTGAATTCATGTTTACGCGCCTGCTTCTGCCTACCAGATACTTCAGATACTTGTATACTCAGTCAGATTATATGCAACGCAGGACACGCTAGATAATATCTAGTAATATCATCAACCATGTGTAAATGACTTAAATGTAATGTAAATGTAGTTAACTAATGATTATGATTGTTTTTTAGAAGATAAGTTTAATGCTAGCTAGCACCTTACCTTGGCTTACTGCATTTTTAAAAAAGTAAAAATTAAAATCGGAAAATCGGCGCCCAAAAATTCCGATGTCCGATTGTTATGAAAACTTGAAATAAGCACCAGTGACTAGATCAATAAAAAAGTGGTCAGATGAAGCAGATGCTAAGCTACAGTTTTGCAGCACAGAATGTAATATGTTCCGGGATTCCTCCAACGGCATTGAGGAGTACACCACATCTGTCATCGGCTTCATCAATAAGTGTATCGATGATGTCGTCCCCACAGTGACTGCACGTACATACCCCAACCAGAAACCATGGATTACAGGCAGCATCCGCACGGAGCTAAAGGCTAAGAGCTGCCACTTTCAAGGAGCGGGACTCCAACCCGGAAGCTTATAAGAAATCCCGCTATGCCCGCCGACGAACCATCAAACATGAAAAGCGCCAATACAGGACTAAGATCGAGTCATACTTCACCAGCTGTGACGCTCACCGGATGTAGCAGGGCCTGCAAACCATTACAGACTACAAAGGGAAGCACAACCAAGAGTTGCCCAGTGTCACAAGCCTACGGACGAGCTAAACTACCTCTATGCGCACTTTGAGGAAAATAACACTGAAACATGCATGAGAGCACCACCTGTACCGGAAGACTGTGTGGTCACAGTCTAAGACCTTTAGTCAGGTCAACATTCACAAGGCCAGACGGATTACCAGGGCATACACTGCAAGCATGCGCTGACCAACTAGCAAGTGTCTTCACTGACATTTTCAAACTCTCCCTGTCCCGGGCTGTAATACCAACATGTTTTAAGCAGATCACCATAGTGCCTGTGCTCAAGACAACTAAGGTAACCTGCCTAAATGACTACCGACCCGTAGCACTCATGTATGTAGCCATGAAGTGCTTTGAAAAGCTGGTCAAGGCTCACTTCAAAACACCATCATCCCAGAAACCCTAGACCCACTCCAATTTGCATACCGCCCCAACAGATCCACAGATGATGCTGTCTCTATTTGCACTCCACACTGCCCTTTCACACCTGGACAAAAGGAACACCTATGTGAGAATGCTATTCATTGACTATAGCTCAGAGTTCAACACCATAGGGCCCTCAAAGTTCATTAATTTGCCTAAAACCCTGAGACTGAACACCTCTCTCTGCAAATGGATCCTGGACTTCCTGTTGGGCCGCCCCCAGGTGGTAAGGGAAGGAAACAACACATCCACCACGCTGATCCTCAACACAGGGAACCCTCAGAGGTGTGTGCTAGGTCCCCTCTTCTACTCCCTGTTCACTCATGACTGCACAGCCAGGCACGACTCCAACACCATCATTAAATTTGCCGATTACACAACAGTGGTAGGCCTGATCACCGACAACGACGAGACAGCCTATAGGGAGGAGGTCAGAGACCTGGCCATGTGGTGCAAGGACAACAACCGCTCCCCCAACGTAATCAAGACAAAGGAGATGATTGTGGACTACAGGAAAAAGAGAACCGAGCACGCACCCATTCTCATCGACAGGGCTGCAGTGGAGCGGGTCGAGAGCTTCAAGTTCCTTGGTGTCCACATCACCAACAAACTATCATGATCCAAACACACCATGTCAGTCGTGAAGTAGGCATTACAAACCTATTCCCCCTCAGGAGACTGAAAAGATTTGTCATGGGTCCTCAGATCCTCAAAAGGTTCTACAGCTCCACCATCGAGAGCGGTTGCATCACTGCCTGGTATGGCAACTGCTTGGCCTCCAACCGCAGGGTGCTACAGAGGGTAGTGCGTACGTCCCAGTAAATCACTGGGGCCAAGCTTCCTGTCATCCAGGACCTCTAAAACAGGCAGTGTAAGAGGTAGGCCCTGAAAATTGTCAAAGACTCCAGCCACCCTAGTCATAGAGGGTTCTCTCTGCTACCACAAGGCAAGCGGTACCGGAGCACCAAGTATAGGTCCAAGAGGGTTCTAAACAGCTTCTACCCCCAAGCCATAAGACTACCGAACATCTAGTCAAATGGCTACCCAGACTATTCACATTGCTGCCCACCTCCACACCACTGTCACTCTCTGTTGTCATCTGCGCATAGTCACTTTAATTAACTCTACCTGTACATAGAACCTCAACTAACCGGTGCCCCCGCACACGGACTCTGTTCCGGCACCCCCCAGTATATATTATTTTGTACTGCTTTAATTACTTGTTACTTTTATCTCGTATTCTTATCTGTATTTTTTGGAACTGCACTGTCAGTTAGGGGCTCGTAAGTAAGCATTTCACTGTAAGGTCTACAACTGTTGTATTCGGCGCATGTGACTAATAACATTTGATTTGATGATCCATTTGTTCTGTGACTGTCCAAGCTTACATACCTTTTGGCATAAGGTATACCTGCAAATCCTGCTTTGCTTTTACTGAATATCAATAAGGATATATGATCGACTGAGAAGCTCATGTTTAAACTGGCTAAAAGTTGCTCTAGCCACAGCCAAGAGTCATAATGAGACGCTGGAGGGAGAAGGACCCTCCCTCGTATAAGGAATGGTACATAGCCTTGGCAGAAAAAGCTTAATATGAAAGATTCATTTTATAAAATGAATGGTAAACTCGATAACTCTGGGGACATTTTCTCCAAGATTGTAATCTCTTTCTATCTGTAAAGGCCTGATAGACTACAGACATACATAGACGACTGGTAGGGGTACGGCCTTTTCTTCCGTTATAATAGTTGTTATGTGGGTGAAAACCGATAAGGTTGTTTCCTTTTCCCATCTTCTTTACTGTCCGGTGCCAGTCGGGGGATTGGACACACCTACCCATTCAAATGAGTGGCTGGGTGTGTCTGCGCTTTTGATTGGTACTGTATATCTGACAAGTTATTGTTTAGTGCTAAATGTAATTCAATTGCATTGTTATATCGTGAAAGGACACAAACTGATTACAAAATATATATATATAACCTACCAGTCAACAGCCAGAAAATGTGAAAATGTGGGCGGCAGGTCAGAGCTTGTGTCAATTTCTTCCCATTGCTACTTAATTTCACTCAGGAATTGAACTTGTAGATAGTTGGCGAATCCACTTTCTCTCCATCTCTGTATTTCCCCCTGCTTCTCTCCTTCCTTCCCTCTCTCTGCACCCTCTCCTTTCTTCCCTCCTGTCAGTTCCCTGTTGTATGGAACCCAGTGGTTGAGGAATGGGTGTGTGAGGCACAGCAGCTGAGGCTGGTATGGCATGGAGCTAGGAGCTGGGAGGCTGGTATGGAGTGGAACTAGGAGGCTGGTATGGCATTGAGCTAGGAGCTGGGAGGTTGGTATGGCGTGGAGCTAGGAGGCTGGTATGGCGTGGAACTAGGAGGTTGGTATGGCATGGAACTGGGAGGCTGGTATGGCATGGAGCTAGGAGCTGGGAGGCTGGTATGGCATGGAGCTAGGAGGCTGGTATGGCGTGGAGCTAGGAGGCTGGTATGGCGTGGAACTAGGAGGCTGGTATGGCGTGGAACTAGGAGGCTGGTATGGCGTGGAACTAGGAGGCTGGTATGGCGTGGAACTAGGAGGCTGGTATGGCGTGGAACTAGGAGGCTGGTATGGCGTGGAACTAGGAGGCTGGTATGGCGTGGAACTAGGAGGCTGGTATGGCGTGGAGCTAGGAGTCTGGTATGGCGTGGAGCTAGGAGTCTGGTATGGCGTGGAGCTAGGAGTCTGGTATGGCGTGGAGCTAGGAGTCTGGTATGGCGTGGAACTAGGAGTCTGGTATGGCGTGGAACTAGGAGTCTGGTATGGCGTGGAATTAGGAGTCTGATATGGCGTGGAGCTAGGAGGTTGGTATGGCATGGAGCTAGGAGATGGGAGGCTGGTATGGCATGGAGCTAGGAACTGGGAGGCTGGTATGGCATGGAACAAGGAGGCTGGTATGGCGTGGAACTAGGAGTCTGGTATGGTGTGGAACTAGGAGGCTGGTATGGAACTAGGAGTCTGGTATGGCGTGGAACTAGGAGGCTGGTATGGCGTGGAACAAGGAGTCTGGTATGGCGTGGAACTAGGAGTCTGGTATGGCGTGGAACTAGGAGGCTGGTATGGCGTGGAACTAGGAGGCTGGTATGGCGTGGAACTAGGAGGCTGGTATGGCGTGGAACTAGGAGTCTGGTATGGCGTGGAACTAGGAGTCTGGTATGGCGTGGAACTAGGAGTCTGGTATGGCGTGGAACTAGGAGTCTGATATGGCGTGGAACTAGGAGTCTGATATGGCGTGGAGCTAGGAGGTTGGTATGGCATGGAGCTAGGAGCTGGGAGGCTGGTATGGCATGGAGCTAGGAACTGGGAGGCTGGTATGGCATGGAACAAGGAGTCTAATATGGCATGGAACTAGGAACTGGGAGGCTGGTATGGCATGGAGCTAGGAACTGGGAGGCTGGTATGGCATGGAACACGGAGGCTGGTAATGGCATGGAACAAGGAGTCTAATATGGCATGGAGCTAGGAGCCGGGAGGCTGGTATGGCATGGAGCCGGGAGGCTGGTATGGCATGGAGCCGGGAGGCTGGTATGGCATGGAACTAGGAGGCTGGTATGGCATGGAACTAGGAGGCTGGTATGGCATGGAACTAGGAGGCTGGTATGGCATGGAACGAGGAGGCTGGTATGGAGCCAGTTGCCCATCCCTGACCTAGAGAAACCCTTATTGCACAAAAGCATATCAGCATCATGTAATCTGTCATCCATGCGTCTTGTCTGATCGCATCTCAGTATTCTCCAACCCTCACTGCCTCAGACCTGTCCGGATGGTGTGGAGGTCTGACAAAACAGTCAGTCAGAATAGGGGGGGGTTGGCCATAGATGTTAAACTAGTGATAACACGTTTTATATATTCTTATTCCATCTCGATGGATGTGACTGACTGTAGCCACATACAGGTGAGCCAGACGAGAGGAGTTGAGGTACAACAGGGCAGTAAATGAATGATCTTTCACCATGTCCCTTTATCCAGGTCAGACACTCATCCCATTCATTCACTATCAACAATGGATGACTGATACAAACCATTTCCCCCAACTTCACTCACAACAAGGAAGTTAACAGTAGACATTGCATACCACTGCTATGGTTAACGGAGGAAAAGGAAAGAATTGCATGAGGACAAAAAGAGAGATTGAGCGAGAACGAGAAAGCAAGAACAAGAGAGCAAGAGAGAAAAAGCCTGACAGTGAATAAAAGAGAGAAGATGTGAAAAAAATGAGTGACTGATATTGAAAAGAGATTCAATGTTTTTTTAGTCGAGACAAAAACAGGAAAATGCAACTATTTTTTTATTTTTTATTGTTTTGTCATTCATTAACAATTTACAAACGGGTGAATATTTTCCTTCTACAACAGAGCTAATCAAAAACATGAAGACGAGGAGAACTCCTTAATGAACTGCCTCATCAGACAACCAGAGAAATTCACAGGATCCTTTTTCATTATGCAGGTTTATGGGCCTGCTCCAGTCAGGCACAGGCGCACACACACACACACACTGCCTGGTTGCCGGCTAGTTCAGTAACACACAACCACACACGAGTCTCTGGGCTAAAAGCTGCTCCATCTCTCAGCTCCCAATTTCCAGGAAGTGAGTGAATCTCCATAAGCTGCAGTGCCACAGACAGAGAGACAGTTAAGCTAAAGTGAAACATCACTTATTTTTTAAACTTCATTTTCATCATCTCTAGCATCACCCCAACATCAACATTAGTGAAAATGGTGTGTTTCTATGTTTTCAATATGCCATTGAAACCAGCAGCCGATTTCTCTCATGTTCTATTGGTTTTAAACTTGCTTTGATTGTCCAGTAGCCAAGTGCACATTCACGTGTAGCCTACTGCCTTGTAGGCATCGCTGTGCTAATACTGTTAAGAAATAATAGTTCCCAAACATTTTAAAGATAAACATTCTGATCTAATGCATCAGACACGTTGCTTAAATTATTAATTAAAACATTTGTATTAAATTTAAGTATGTCGTCTACAGTAGGCCCACTGGTTGAATTTTGAATTTCGGATCCATTGTCCCAAAGTCTGTTTGGACTATTTCAATATAATTGGTCAACTTTACTACTATTGGGGATGGTAGATTGAAATAGGCTCATAGGCGGCATGTCCATAAGGCTAGGAATTAAATTGCCAAAATGATATACTCCCAAATTAGCCTACTCCCAATTAGCCTACTCCCAATTAGCCTACTCCCAATTAGCCTACTCCCAATTAGCCTACTCCCAATTAGCCTACTCCCAATTAGCCTACTCCCAATTAGCCTACTCCCAATTAGCCTACTCCCAATTAGCCTACTCATTGCATCCTCGTCTTGCATGTTCTGTTAAGATACATTACCATAATGTAAATGTGATTTCTGTCATTCTGAGCACCGTGGGGGAGACCCTAATCACATTACACAGCCAATGTATGTGGGTCTGGTATACTTCTCAAATGTCCGGTACATTAAAATGCTGACAGTCAATGTCCGGTTCATAATGGAAAGCCTGATTCATGTCAGTCACTAGTCAACTCCATTACACTCAAAAGTTACTTCAAATTCAACCAGTGAATGCTATCGATGGCAAGCTATGCTAGTGATTCTACCAGTTATTCTTAATGAGTGTTAGCATGCTAATAGCAAACCCCGTACACTAAAATATATACATTCAAGGGGTATGCAGTAGGTCGATAACGATATCACCAAAGTATGTTGTATAGGTCATTTCAAACAACATTCCCAGCTAATGAGAAAACTGTCACCGTTTTTAATTTAAGAGAATGAAAAAGACTGAAAGCAACCTTGGGGCTAATTTGTATAGGCACCAACAGCAGATTAAGGGATTGGTACATTCATACCCACCAGAAGGGCGTGGCCACTGTGAAACTTCCTTCCATGAGGGACTATCCCTGTTGTCTCCTTTCGTCCTATTTTTTTGTCCTATTGAACACAACACAGTTCTAGGCCTTCTGTTCTTTTCTCTTTTCCTCTCCATCTCCATGAAAGAAGAAACCCACTCCATCTCATCAAAGTTGCATGTGAATGAGAGGAGAGGAACATCCCCATTCCCCAGAGCACCCCTCCGGCCTCTCTCTCCCCCTCTCCCTCTACTCTTGGTTCTTTTAGGGAAAAGGAGCACTCCCCGTAAACCTCCGGAAGGAAAGCAAGTAGGAAAGGGGAGGGAGGCTTTGAGGTGCCTCCATGGAGTAGACAGGAGGAGCAAAGGGAGAGAAAAACAAGTCTCTCTCCAGCCTCCCTTTAAAATAAATATCAAACGGGGAACTCTGCTCACAAGCGTACGTGGTTCAGAGAAAGGGGTGTTTAACCTGAGGGGAGACAGTAGGGGATAGACCGAGAGAGAGCAAAACAATGCAGACCCAATAGCACCTAGCAGAGAAATAGGCCTACCTGCAAGGCATGACTCTGCATGTCGGAGCTCTTAAACGGGGTCTATACAGTCTACGCAAACAGAGCCCTTAAAGAAGCCTACTGGAATTGGTACATCCATATTTGGCATTTTGAATGAATGATTATAGGCATTATATACATTAATGTTGAATAGCGATATCACAAGTATAAACACAGTAAAGTACACACAAAGGGTTATGAACTAAATATTGTTTTAGACAACTGGGATGCAGCTTATGGACATGCCTGTATAGAACAGGTATTTTAGAAACCAGCTCTATTCTCCCACAGCTAGTGAAGAGGAACCCTTATTCTTGGTGAATAATAATACATCCACAAAGGGTCTGGTGCGGCGGTCTAAGGCACTGCATCTCAGTGCAAGAGGTGTCACAACAGTCCCTGGTCCGAATCCAGGCTGTATCACATCCGGCCGTGATTGGGAGTCCAATAGAGTGGCGCACAATTGGTCCAGGTTTCTCCGGGTTTGGCCGGGGTGGGACGTCATTGTAAATAAGAATTTGTCCTTAACCGACTTGCCTAGTTAAATAAATAATAAATAATTTTTAAAAAATAAAGTGTGTGTGTGCATTGAGGCTCCTACATCAAATCACATTTATTTATAAAGCCCTTTTTACATCCCCAACCTAAAATTGTTTGAGAAAGTTGCAAAAAAAAGTTGCTGCTATGTTACTTGCCTCAGGCTGCACACGCTGTTCTCTAATCAAGTGATCATACTTCACCCATCAGACTATTCTCAAAAACTTTATTAATGGTTACAATTTGTTTAGATTTCGAATGGGCCATTATCAAAAAATGGGCAGGAACTGGGGGAGGGGGGGGGGGAGAGATCCGTATGTACTCAAATAGAGAATGGAGCCCCTTTCCTTTCAATCATGCCAGGTAGGCTACTCCGGTTTTATAGTGAAGTGTGTGCTTAATATAAGCAACTGAGAAATAACTATAATTGCACCTGGGATCCTCTTTAGTAGCAACCTTAAAGTCTGCTTTCACAGAGGGTTGCATATCGAAATATGAGCTTATAGGAAGACTTATTTCACTCCACACATCAACCACTGTTTGATGAGCATTCAGCCTCTTGCTGAGCGACAGGTGATACTTCACCTAAACTCTAACATGCCTTCTCCATGTTCCTGCAGCTACCAAGAGTTCAACTTTGGAAACAAAGTGAAATCTGTTTGGGAACATCAATAGTAACTTGCTTTCACAACAAAACATATTACATTAAACTGTTCAAAGCCCCTCTCTCTGCACGCTGGAGAAAGGAATGAAGGAGAGTGAGGAGAGTGGTGAGATTCTGTAGCTAAAGTTAGTGTCAGCCTATTAATTATGAAGATAAAAAAATGCCCTAGTACTAGACTTTTATAAATCAAATAGCAATTGAAAACGCCCTGCACAATCAACAAACCAACAGCCTCACCTAGGCCTATAAGTCCACACGCAAAAGGCTAGACCAAGTAAGTGCCGAAGACATCTTAAATCGGTTTTTCTTCCGTGCGTAGGCTATCATTAACCCTAACCCTATCTATTATATAACGGCACAAGCATTATTTTTCATTGCGTTTATTGGGGGATGGGATAAGCAGGCCTAATGCGTATGCATACCTTCCAATATGGTGTTTTGAATTAATACTCACCATTTCATTGTGTTCGGCTTTGAAACATCCAGAACGACCATGTTCTCCCCTCAGTTTTAACCAGTTGTTGAACTGCTTTGAATTGATCATCACAGTAAGGTGAGTTTTAAAAGCATGATACTGTTTTGATGATGTGTTGATGTGATTTTGATTGACAATAGAGCGCTGAGTACCAGGCCATTAGTGTCCTGAATGCATAAGAGGAGATTACCGTGACTCAACGGTCATGTGGAATTTGACTGTGGTCATGACTGCCGGTGTGACGGTAATAAGGTCACTGCAACAGCCACAGTATGTCACACACACAGAGAGAGAGACACACACAGTGACAGAGACAGAGAGAGTGTTTCTCAAAATGCATACTGCCGTGCTCGGAGCACAGGTCCAAATCAAAGTATGTGAAACGGAGCACGATTTCTTGAAATCAACGAAGGCAATTATTTCAGCTGAAGCGAGAGAAAATACACTACAACTTCGGAATGAAATGTTGCCTATTCACATCTCATATGTTGGGGGCCTGTTCGGTCCTCCCTTTCCTATAGTCCACGATCAGCTCCTTTGTCTTGCTCACACTAAGGGAGAGGTTGTTGCCTACCTATCTGGTTAGCTACATTATTACGAATCACACACAGCTGATAGTTGTGAAGTAAAACGTTTGATTTGTGTATATACGGTTTTGTCTCAATTGCCATTGTTATCCTGTCTGGAAGACGATTCAGTGAATGAGTAAGTCCATAGTAAATCAATAGGGCTAGCTAGCTAGCCAGCCACAAATAATTGGTAGCTATCCATAGAAAATGTAAATTTGTGTTGCATTGCATAACATTGGTTTTAGGTCATTTTTGCATGTTTAACTAGTTGGCTAGCTAGATTATTACTATTCACATTACTAGTTTATAATTATGAAGTAAACCATTTTCTTTGTGTATATTGTGTTTTGTCTCTGTTGCCATTGTGCTGGCTGGAAGAAGGTTCAGTGAACGGGGAGGTGCAGCGTGAGGTAATACAGTAGAGGGTGGAGCAGCGTGAGGTAATACAGTAGAGGGTGGAGCAGCGTGAGGTAATACAGTAGAGGGTGGAGCAGCGTGAGGTAATACAGTAGAGGGAGGTGCAACGTGAGGTAATACAGTAGAGGGTGGAGCAGCGTGAGGTAATACAGTAGAGGGAGGTGCAGCGTGAGGTAATATAGTAGAGGGAGGTGCAGCGTGAGGTAATATAGTAGAGGGTAAGTGCAGCGTGAGGTAATACAGTAGAGGGAGGTGCAGCGTGAGGTAATACAGTAGAGGGAGGTGCAGCGTGAGGTAATATAGTAGAGGGAGGTGCAGCGTGAGGTAATATAGTAGAGGGGAAGTGCAGCGTGAGGTAATACAGTAGAGGGAGGTGCAGCTTGAGGTAATATAGTAGAGGGAGGTGCAGCGTGAGGTAATATAGTAGAGGGAGGTGCAGCGTGAGGTAATATAGTAGAGGGTAAGTGCAGCGTGAGGTAATACAGTAGAGGGAGGTGCAGCGTGAGGTAATACAGTAGAGGGAGGTGCAGCGTGAGGTAATATAGTAGAGGGAGGTGCAGCGTGAGGTAATATAGTAGAGGGGAAGTGCAGCGTGAGGTAATACAGTAGAGGGAGGTGCAGCTTGAGGTAATATAGTAGAGGGAGGTGCAGCGTGAGGTAATACAGTAGAGGGAGGAGCAGCGTGAGGTAATATAGTAGAGGGGAAGTGCAGTGTGAGGTAATACAGTAGAGGGAGGTGCAGCGTGAGGTAATATAGTAGAGGGAGGTGCAGCGTGAGGTAATACAGTAGAGGGAGGTGCAGCGTGAGGTAATATAGTAGAGGGGAAGTGCAGGATGAGGTAATACAGTAGAGGGAGGTGCAGCGTTAGGTAATACAGTAGAGGGAGGTGCAGCGTGAGGTAATATAGTAGAGGGAGGTGCAGCGTGAGGTAATATAGTAGAGGGGAAGTGCAGCGTGAGGTAATACAGTAGAGGTAGGTGCAGCGTGAGGTAATATAGTAGAGGGAGGTGCAGCGTGAGGTAATATAGTAGAGGGAGTGGCAGCGTGAGGTAATATAGTAGAGGGAGGTGCAGCGTGAGGTAATATAGTAGAGGGGAAGTGCAGCGTGAGGTAATACAGTAGAGGGAGGTGCAGCGTGAGGTAATATAGTAGAGGGAGGTGCAGCGTGAGGTAATATAGTAGAGGGGAAGTGCAGGATGAGATAATACAGTAGAGGGAGGAGCAGCGTGAGGTAATATAGTAGAGGGGAAGTGCAGGATGAGATAATACAGTAGAGGGAGGAGCAGCGTGAGGTAATATAGTAGAGGGGAAGTGCAGGATGAGATAATACAGTAGAGGGAGGTGCAGCGTGAGGTAATATAGTAGAGGGGAAGTGCAGGATGAGATAATACAGTAGAGGGAGGAGCAGCGTGAGGTAATATAGTAGAGGGGAAGTGCAGCGTGAGATAATATAGTAGAGGGAGGTGCAGCGTGAGGTAAAGCAGGGCTCTTTGGTGTCAACAGGTAAAGCATCAGACTTCCACAATAAGCAGACCTCAAGAGACAAGACACTTCTGTCTTAAAGGATTTATGTCCATTTAGTATGGCGCCCAGGAATGCTCACTCAACTAGACACGCACACAACCTCTCTGGAGAGCCTCCTCCCAATCCAGTTGAATTCCTGCCTGACATTACAAACAGACTGGCCATTACACGGACGATCTGGCCTCGACAATCCCATCCATATGTTCTAGAGATGTGGAAACCTCCACTACATATGTGATTGTGAATAGCCTATATGAAGGGGTCTTGAGGGTGAAGGGCGTCTGGTGTTCAACATCAACAGATCAAAATGGCTTCCTATTCCCTTCAAGAAAGTCTTCACCCCTTGACTTTTTACACATTGTGTTGATTGTTTGTCACTGGCCTACACACACAGCCCAGAATGTCAAAGTGGAATATGCTTTTTGAAATGTTTACAAATTCATTCAAAAATAAAAAGCTGAAATGTCTTGAGTCAATAATTATGATTGGTGAAATTCACTGAAAACCCTCACTAACACACGGTTATATTTACATTATTGCAAATGTCCTGTAGCCCACTACCACCAATCAACCAACATTATAGACTAATATTCCATTTCAGTTGTTGCAGGATTTTGTTGTGACAATATAGGTCAAATTAAAGTAAGTAGTGCTCACAAGTCAAAAAGGTTTCCCGAAAATGGTGCACAATTGTGTACTGCGTCATCTATTTCGGATGATTTTGTAAATATATTTTTGCAATTTGTATGATATGTTACAATATCCAATATGAATTTTATTTTTTACAGATTTCTAATGAATCTTTACGCTCATATACAGAGCCTTCAGAAAGTATTTACACATTTTGTTGTGTTACAGCCCGAATGTAAAATGGGTTCATTTGAGATGTTGTGTCACTGGCCGACACACAACACCCCATAATATCAAAGTGGAATTATGTTTTTAGATTATTTCTCAAATGAATTACAAATGAAAAGCTGAAATGTTGAGTCAATTAGTATTCAACCCATTTGTTACGGCAAGCCTAAATAAGTTCAAATAAAAACGTGCTTCAGTCACATAAATTGTATGGGCTGTGTGTGAAATAATAAGTGTTTAAATAATCATTTGTTCTTCTACACTGAAGTTGCTTACCAAGAAGACAGTGAATGTTCCCAAGTGGCCAAGTTACAGTTTTTACTTAAATCTACTTGAAAATCTAGCAATAATCAACAACCAATTTGACAGAGGTTGAATATTTTGTTCAAGACTAAAACGGGCAAATGTTGCACAATTCAGGTGTGGAAGGATTTTAGAAACTTACCCAGAAAGATTCACAGCTGTAATCGCTGCCAAAGGTGCTTCTACAAAGTATTGACTCAGTGGTGTGAATACTTGTGTTAGTGAAATTTTTCTGTATTTCATTTTCAATAAATTTGAAAAATGTATTTTCACTTTGTAATTATCGGTTAGTGTGTGTAGATGGTTGAGGGGGAGAACAAAAATTATGAAATCCATTTTGAATTCAGGCTGTAACACAATGTGTAATAAGTCAAGGGGTATGAATACTTTCTGAAGGCACGGTAGTGCACTACTTTTCATCAGGGCCCTGGTCAAAAGTAGTGCACTAAGTAGGAATAGGGTGCCATTTGGGATGCAGGCCGTATGTCATTTCACACATACAGAGGGAGATAAAACATGGGAGAGATAACTTTCGTGTTAGTAGATACAAGTATGTGGTGTAAAGGATAACAGGGGGTAGTTATGTTATGCCAACAGTCCCACATAGCAGGGGTCTCTAACCTTAATAAGAACCACAGAGGTGCACATGAACTCTGAGCAATACACACACATACAATGGACAACACACACACACGGGACACACACATACAATGTACAATACACAACATACACACACACACACACAGACGTAGCACAGCATCCAAGGCAAAGTCATGACCACACAAACCCACAGGCAGCAATAACACACACACACACACACACACACACACACACACACACACAAAAAAAAGGAAGAAACTATTAGACACGCCCCCACACCGTTCCAGGAAAGGTGAGGGTGGTCAGGATGCGGTGCGGTGGCTAACCATAACGGAATCACCTCATATTAAAAAAGGGAGCAGGGATCGTTTGTATCAATCAGCATTAATCTGACCTTAATGTGTTTATTAAAGACAACATGAACTGTCATTTCCTAGCAGAAAACCTTTTTACCGGGGAACAACCTTAATCAAATAAACCCAGGCTCTGTGCCATAATGTGCTTATTGTCATATGGTAATAACCACTGATTGAATACAATCATTTCCAATGACAGAAAACACACGCACGCAAGTGTGTGCGTGTGTCAAGTTATAATGTCAGATTTCCAACCAGTCTTAATAAAGGCCTAGGTGGCTTGATGGAGGCGAGAGGGTCAAGTCAAAATGCCTGGCAGAGAAAATAATTAATTACAAAAACCAATGACCAGGGGGAAAGACATTTAGAAACAAATGACCAAATGAATTAAAACATTAACAATGGAAGACATGCACAATTAAACCGGGGATGATGCGATCATGAATAAATGGTGGCGTCCTGTTGGGAAATGAATGAAGTGGGTTCTTCTTTTGTTTAGTCAATGACAGAGCTGAAATAGAGACCGATAGATAGATGCCTGGATTAGATGTAATGCTTCTGTTACGGCTAGTTGAGTAAATGGAGTCTCATCTAATCTAAAACACACAAGCATTCCTGCTATCGACCGATTCGGATCTAAATTGTCTGCACAAATCAACCTGAGCTGCCAGACAGAAAGTATAAACACAACCATAACCAATCTACAGTACATTGTAGCCTATATTTCTCTTGCAACTGTCACTCTGCTTGTTTCCCGGGCACAAAATGGTCACCTCATACCCCAAATGCTCCCTAGACCAGGGCTCTACAACCCTGTTCCTAGGTAGGTTTTCAATCCAGTCCCAGTTGTAACTGACCTGATTTATTTTAGCAAGCAACTATTTTCTAGAATCAGGGGCACTAGATGAGGGTTGGAGCAAAAACCTAGAGGACGGTAGCTCTCCAGGAAGAGGGTTGGAGAGCCCTGCTTTTGACACTGATTTGCAATCAGTCACCTGGCTTGGCACAAAATGACAGACGAGGCAGAGTGGGGAGATCGCTGGCAGGGATCAGCTGGGGGGGGTCAATGCCCGCATGAGGTGAAAGGTCACATCAGCTACACGCCATCCCAATGGTGCCAGGGGGCGGTTGGCGTGGTTTCACCAGACCCCTGTGGACCTTCGTAGTGAAGGACTGCTAACAGCTGGGCGCGCCGTTAGCTCTGACATCAGACACCGTGACCTCTGAACTGGGGCCGCGACGCTGCACTTGGCTTGATATGTCTGGCACACACACCTCTCCTCACATACTGTACACACCCACCCACCCTCTCCTCACATATCGTACACACACACCCACCTCTCCTCACATACTGTACACACACACCCACCTCTCCTCACATACTGTACACACACACCCACCTCTCCTCACATACTGTACACACACCCACCTCTCCTCACATACTGTACACACCCACCCACCTCTCCTCACATACTGTACACACACACCCACCTCTCCTCACATACTGTACACACACACCCACCTCTCCTCACATACTGTACACACCCACCCACCTCTCCTCACATACTGTACACACCCACCCACCTCTCCTCACATACTGTACACACCCACCCACCTCTCCTCACATACTGTACACACCCACCCACCTCTCCTCACATACTGTACACACACACCCACCTCTCCTCACATACTGTACACACCCACCCACCTCACATACTGTACACACCCACCCACCTCTCCTCACATACTGTACACACACCCACCTCTCCTCACATGCTGTACACACACCCACCTCTCCTCACATACTGTACACACCCACCCACCTCTCCTCACATACTGTACACACCCACCCACCTCTCCCCACATACTGTACACACCCACCCACCTCTCCCCACATACTGTACACACCCACCCACCTCTCCTCACATACTGTACACACCCACCCACCTCTCCTCACATACTGTACACACACACCCACCCACCTCTCCTCACATACCGTACACACCCACCCACCCTCTCCTCACATATCGTACACACCCACCCACCTCTCCTCACATACTGTACACACCCACCCACCTCTCCTCACATACTGTACACACCCACCCACCCACCTCTCCTCACATACTGTACACACACACCCACCCCCTCCTCACATACTGTACACACCCACCCCCTCCTCACATACTGTACACACCCACCCACCTCTCCTCACATACTGTACACACCCACCCACCTCTCCTCACATACTGTACACACCCACCCACCTCTCCTCACATACTGTACACACCCACCCACCCACCTCTCCTCACATACTGTACACACACACCCACCCCTCCTCACATACTGTACACACCCACCCACCCCTCCTCACATACTGTACACACCCACCCACCCCTCCTCACATACCATACACACCCACCCACCCTCTCCTCACATACCGTACACACCCACCCACCTCTCCTCACATACTGTACACACACCCCCACCTCTCCTCACATACCGTACACACCCCCACCTCTCCTCACATACTGTACACACCCCCACCTCTCCTCACATACTGTACACACCCACCTCTCCTCACATACTGTACACACAAAACACACCCACCCACCCCTCCTCACATACCATACACACCCACCCACCCACTCCTCACATACCGTACACACCCACCCACCTCTCCTCACATACTGTACACACCCACCCACCCCTCCTCACATACCATACACACCCACCCACCTCTCCTCACATACTGTACACACCCACCCACCTCACATACTGTACACACCCACCCACCTCTCCTCACATACCATACACACCCACCCACCCTCTCCTCACATACCGTACACACCCACCCACCTCTCCTCACATACTGTACACACACGCCCACCTCTCCTCACATACCGTACACACCCCCACCTCTCCTCACATACTGTACACACCCCCACCTCTCCTCACATACTGTACACACCCACCTCTCCTCACATACTGTACACACACAAACACACCCACCTCTCCTCACATACCGTACACACCCTCCCACCCACCCACCCTCTCCTCACATACTGTACACACCCACCCACCTCTCCTCACATACTGTACACACCCTCCCACCCACCCACCCACCCACCCACCTCTCCTCACATACTGTACACACACACAGACACACACACAAACCTCTCCTCACATACTGTACACACCCCCACCTCTCCTCACATACTGTACACACCCACCTCTCCTCACATACTGTACACACACAAACACACACACACACACACCTCTCCTCACATACTGTACACACCCACCAACCTCTCCTCACATACTGTACACACCCACCCACCTCTCCTCACATACCGTACACACCCACCCTCTCCTCACATACCGTACACACCCACCTCTCCTCACATACCGTACACACACACCCACCTCTCCTCACATACCGTACACACACACCCACCTCTCCTCACATACCGTACACACACACCCCTCTCTCCTCACATACCGTACACACACACCCACCTCTCCTCACATACCGTACACACCCCCACCTCTCCTCACATACCGTACACACCCCCACCTCTCCTCACATACTGTACACACCCCCACCTCTCCTCACATGGGGCGGCAGGGTAGCCTAGTGGTTAGAGCATTGGACTAGTAACCGAAAGGTTGCAAGTTCAAATCCCCGAGCTGACAAGGTACAAAATCTGTCGTTCTGCCCCTGAACAGGCAGTTAACCCACTGTTCCTAGGCCGTCATTGAAAATAAGAATTTGTTCTTAACTGACTTGCCTAGTAAAATAAAGGTAAAATAAAAATAAATTAATTTAAAAAATGTTGCTTACAGAGTTAAAAGACTGATGACTAATAGTCTAACCAGGCACCGCTCCAATCGCTGAGGTACCAACAAGATGGGCTGAAAGACACGTCGCCCTGTTAGCTCCTAGCACAAGCATTTCACAGTACCTTATATCCTGCTGTAAACTGTGTATGTGACATATACATTTGATTTGTGAGTAACTGGAAGGACGGTGGAAGAAAGTTAGCTAAACCAGGATGTAGTTAGCTAAACCAGGATGTAGTTAGCTAAACCAGGATGTAGTTAGCTAAACCAGGATGTAGTTAGCTAAACCAGGATGTAGCCTAATGGCCCTCGCGGATGGACTACTTACCGGCGAGGAGGAAGGTGATGAGGCAGGTCTCTTTGGGCATGTAGAGTTTGAGGCGGGAGCCACTGAACACGTATTCTACCACTGCCTCTGAGCGGCCCGCTCTCTGGAGGAAAGGCAGGAACTGCTTGGCCTTCTGTGTTTCCTGGAGAAGAAAGAAACATGTTCAGAGTAGCAGCTTCACCCTAGAAATGCAGATCTTCATGTCAATTGGATGGTCTGATAGTTGATCATACACCTCAGTCTTAGTCCATCCACTTCATATGCAGA
>NW_026289864.1:307500-311340 GCF_023373465.1 Oncorhynchus keta
GAGAGAGAGAGTGTGGAGAGAGAGAGAGTGTGGAGAGAGAGTGTGGGTACGTACGTGCATCTCATTACTCCCCGTTAACACATTTTATGGGCACGGAGTAAATTGTAATCTTCATTTAGTGAGCAGCCCAATCAATTTTCATAAGCAGAGATGCTGTCTGCTGTCCCTGGAACACGTAAACAACTTCCTAGATGACTTTATTAACGCAGAGGGAACTATATTTAGATGGGACTTTATTGCTATAATATGGGGGGTTACGGGGGGGGGCTGGTATTATGGATATTACTTAGAGTGAGTCATCTATAGATCAGATGACAAGGTTTGTCCTGGGGAGTGGCTTGGGAGAGACTGGAGAGCATTGAGATTGGTGTGTCAGGGTTTGGCAATTATATTATCAAGAAGAATGTTGGCCCAAGAATGTGCGTGAACATTGCACACACACACAAGGCAGGGGGAAAAACACACAAGATATAAGCCTAGTCACATAACAGTAAACACACACAACTATTCGTCAAAGAGCCACACACTCTCTCTCCCACCCACACTCTCACACTGATCCATCTTACCCCAGAGATATCAGCCACTCTGTGGATGGGGACCTCCTTCTTGCTATGCAGCCCTTTCCCGTTCTTGATTGCCCTGTGATCAATCAGAGGGAGAGAGTGAGACAGAGCGGCCACCATTACGGTTCATCCCATCATCCAGAGTTAAGGAGAAACCATCAGGTCTTTGAGCCGCAGAGGAGAAATGAAGCTGTGGGTAATAAACACTCAGAGAGCCATTCCGGCTCAGAGGGGGGATACAGTTTCCAAGCTCCCCGGCTCCACCATGAGGATCAGCGGCAGAGGGACTTCACGTGTAATCTATACCCTTAAAATGGAAACTGTAATGGTTGGAGGGGACGAGGGAGTGCATTTTCAGTCTGACCCTGACGCTGGTGTGATGACCACCTGTTCAGATTCCTACTGGAAAGGGATTGAGTGCTACAGATGAAGATGATGAAGATGATGGAAATTGTGTCAGTCATTGTCATCTGTGGGTCAGTGATGTGTGTGTAAGAGATGAGGGAGAATGAGAAAGGGAAGAGAAGGAGTTTGAGGAGCCCAGAAAGAGACAGAAGGGTAGCATGGGAAAACACTTGCACAAACACCAAGGGTGGGTCGTCATCTATCTGCTAACCCGGAGATCTTCATCTTTAGTGCTGAATTAAAGCACGTACTAAATCTCCCAGTGAACATAATTATATTCACAGACACGTGTAAAGAGAAGGCCTGATTCAGTGTGTGTGCGCGCGCGATAGAGCGGCACTTAGAGGCCAATACTTTCGTAGAAAATTAGAGAAGCAGGTGTAATCAGTCTAAACGAGAGGTTCTAATGGACAAATTCAGGTAGGTCTTAACCTGTTTTGTTCAGTTTGCTTCCGTTTAAGAAACGTTTTGCAACAGAATCGGAGTAATGAATACACCCCAGGCCTTGTAGAGGTGCTGATTTACGACACAGGGGAAAATGGCCACCTCTGACCAGTGTTGTTCAATATTTTGCCATGATGCAACACACACATATTCGTATTGTATCCCGAGGGGGAATACACTTCTGTTGTTGCATGAGCGTGACAGAAAGCATTTTCATTTAAAGGGAGGTTTAGTCAAGCTGGTTAAATCAGTCAGGTTTAGTTTTCAGCAGTAGGAACCATTTTGGGACACTGTGCTTACCGTGCCTCTGCAGCCAGTAGCTCGTCGTAGTGGGATGAGCGCTGGTCATCATCCTGTCTGTAGCGGATGACCGTGGCAAAACCTTTACTGACCAACGCCTCGGCTATGTTACTGTGGAGAGAGAGAGTGAGAGAAACAGAGAGAGAGAGTGAGAAACAGAGAGAGAGAGTGAGAGAAACAGAGGGAGAGAGTGAGAGAAACAGAGAGAGAGAGTGAGAGAAACAGAGAGAGAGAGTGAGAGAAACAGAGAGAGAGAGTGAGAGAAACAGAGAGAGAGAGTGAGAGAAACAGAGAGAGAGAGTGAGAGAAACAGAGAGAGAGAGTGAGAGAAACAGAGAGAGTGAGATAAACAGAGTGAGTGAGAGCCCGAGAGAGGAAGACAGAGAGAAAGACCGACAGAGAGAGAAAGCGAGGTGATTTTAACCCGTGTTTATTTCTCAACACAGTTATTATACAGTAGAATGCTTCAAGGCTGCAACACGGCCCATCAATACACCAAAAAGGGAGCGGGGGCAAGCTCAGAAACACAAGCTCAGAAACACAAGCTCAGAAACACAAGCTCAGAAACACAAGCTCAGAAACACAAGCTCAGAAACACTGAAGAAACACAAGCCCAGAAACACTGAAGAAACACAAGCTCAGAAACACAAGAAACACAAGCTCAGAAACACAAGCTCAGAAACACAAGCTCAGAAACACAAGCTCAGAAACACAAGCTCAGAAAACACAAGCTCAGAAACACAAGCTCAGAAACACAAGCAGAAACACAAGCTCAGAAAACACAAGCTCAGAAACACAAGCTCAGAAACACAAGAAACACAAGCTCAGAAACACAAGCTCAGAAACACAAGCTCAGAAACACAAGCTCAGAAACACAAGCTCAGAAACACAAGCTCAGAAACACAAGCTCAGAAACACAAGCTCAGAAACACAAGCTCAGAAACACAAGCTCAGAAACACAAGCTCAGAAACACAAGCTCAGAAACACAAAGAAACACAAGCTCAGAAACACAAGCTCAGAAACACAAGCTCAGAAAAACAAGCTCAGAAACACAAGCTCAGAAACACAAGCTCAGAAAAACAAGCTCAGAAACACCAGAAACACAAGCTCAGAAACACAAGCTCAGAAACACAAGCTCAGAAACACAAGCTCAGAAACACAAGCTCAGAAACACAAGCTCAGAAACACAAGCTCAGAAACACAAGCTCAGAAACACAAGCTCAGAAACACAAGCTCAGAAACACAAGCTCAGAAACACAAGCTCAGAAACACAAGCTCAGAAACACAAGCTCAGAAACACAAGCTCAGAAACACAAGCTCAGAAACACAAGCTCAGAAACACAAGCTCAGAAACACAAGCTCAGAAACACAAGCTCAGAAACACAAGCTCAGAAACACAAGCTCAGAAACACAAGCTCAGAAACACAAGCTCAGAAACACAAGCTCAGAAACACAAGCTCAGAAACACAAGCTCAGAAACACAAGCTCAGAAACACAAGCTCAGAAACACAAGCTCAGAAACACAAGCTCAGAAACACAAGCTCAGAAACACAAGCTCAGAAACACAAGCTCAGAAACACAAGCTCAGAAACACAAGCTCAGAAACACAAGCTCAGAAACACAAGCTCAGAAACACAAGCTCAGAAAACTGAAGAAACACAAGCTCAGAAACACAAGAAACACAAGAAGAAACACAAGCTCAGAAACACTGAAGAAACACAAGCCCAGAAACACTGAAGAAACACAAGCTCAGAAACACAAG
This sequence comes from Oncorhynchus keta, assembly GCF_023373465.1. Lineage (NCBI taxonomy): Eukaryota > Metazoa > Chordata > Actinopteri > Salmoniformes > Salmonidae > Oncorhynchus > Oncorhynchus keta. The sequence continues at coordinate 310,976 of NW_026289864.1, forward strand.
CTCAGAAACACAAGCTCAGAAACACAAGCTCAGAAACACAAGCTCAGAAACACAAGCACAGAAACACAAGCTCAGAAACACAAGCTCAGAAACACAAGCTCAGAAACACAAGCTCAGAAACACAAGCTCAGAAACACAAGCTCAGAAACACTGAAGAAACACAAGCTCAGAAACACTGAAGAAACACAAGCTCAGAAACACTGAAGAAACACAAGCCCAGAAACACTGAAGAAACACAAGCTCAGAAACACTGAAGAAACACAAGCCCAGAAACACTGAAGAAACACAAGCTCAGAAACACTGAAGAAACACAAGCTCAGAAACACTGAAGAAACACAAGCTCAGAAACACAAGCTCAGAAACAC
>NW_026289865.1:0-10986 GCF_023373465.1 Oncorhynchus keta
GGTGTTAGACTAGGTATCAGATGATAGACTAGGTATCAGGTGTTGGACTAGGTATCAGGTGTTGGACTGGGCATCTTGTGTGATCAGAGGTGTTAGGCTAGGTATCAGGTGTTAGACTAGGTATCAGGTGTTAGAATAGATATCAGGTGTTGGACTAGGTATCAGGTGATAGACTAGGTATCTTTGTAGGATCAGGTATCAGGTGTTAGACTAGGTCAGGTGTTCTGTCAGATGATAGACTAGGAGGTGTTAGACTAGGTAGCAGGTGTTAGACTAGCTATCAGGGTGTTAGACTAGGTATCAGGTGTTAGACTAGGTAGCAGGTGTTAGACTAGGTGGTAGCTCAGATGTTAGACTGGATGTATCAGATGTTAGACTAGGTATCAGGTGATCTAGGTATCTTTGTTAGACTCGGTAGCAGATGTTAGACTAGGTATCTTTGTGCTATCAGGTATCAGATGTTAGACTAGGTATCAGGTGTTAGACTCAGATGTTAGCTTCAGGTGTTAGACTAGATATCAGGTGTTAGACTAGGTATCTTTGTGATCAGGTGTTAGACTAGGTAGGTCCCAGGTGTTAGACTAGGTATCAGGTGATAGACTAGGTATCAGGTGTTACACTAGGTATCAGGTGTTAGACTAGGTATCAGGTGTTAGACTGGGTATCAGGTGTTAGGAGGTATCTGTGTGATCAGGTGTTAGTACGGGTGTTAGGTATCAGATGTTAGACTAGGTATCAGGTGTTAGACTAGGTATCAGGTGGTAGGTATCAGATGATGATAGACAAGGTATCAGGTGTTTAGACTAGGTATCAGGTGTTAGACTAGGTATCCAGGTGTTAGACTAGGTATCAGGTGTTAGACAAGGTATCAGGTATCAGATGTTAGACTAGGTATCAGGTGTTAGACTAGGTATCAGATGATACTCGGAGCAGATGTTAGGTATCAAGTGTTAGACTAGTATCTTTGTATCAGAGGTGTTAGACTAGGTATCAGGTGTTGATCAGTATCAGGTGTTAGTCTAGGTATCTGTGTGATAGACAGGTATCAGGTGTTAGACTAGGTATCAGGTGTTACATCTGTGTAGTCAGAGGTGGTATCAGGTGTTAGACTAGGTATCAGGTGTTAGACTAGGTATGGGTGTTAGACTAGGTATCCAGGTGTTAGACTAGGTATCAGGTGTTAGACAGATGATAGACAAGGTATCAGATGTTAGACTATAGACAAGGTATCAGGTGTTATCAGATCGGGTGTTAGACTAGGTATCAGGTGTTAGACTAGGTATCAGGTGTTAGACTATCTGTGTGATCAGGTGTTAGACTAGGTATCAGTGATAGACTAGGTATCAGATGTTAGACTAGGTATCAGGTATAGACTAGGTATCAGATGTTAGACTAGGTATCAGGTGTTAGTAGGTATAGACAGGTATCAGGTGTTAGTCTAGGTATCTGTGTGATCAGAGGTGTTAGACTCAGGTGATAGACAGTATCATGATAGGTACTCAGGTGTTAGAGGTATCAGGTGTTAGACTAGGTATCAGGTGATGAATTTAGGGTGTTAGACTGTATCCAGATGATAGACTAGGTATCAGGTGTTAGACTAGGTATCAGGTGTTAGACTGGGTAGTGTTGGACTAGGTTCGGGTGTTCGATAGGTATCAGGTGTTGGACTAGGACTAGGTATCAGATGTTAGACTAGTGTTAGACTAGGTATCAGCTGTTAGACTAGGTAGGTATCGGGTGTTAGATGATAGACTAGGTATCAGGGTGTTCTAGGTATCAGCTGGTGTTATCTGTGTCATCAGAGGTGTTAGACTGACTAGGTATCAGCTGTTAGACTAGGTATCTGTGTCAGGTGTTACTAGGTATCCAGGAGGTGTTTGGTCCAAAATCACCCTATTCCTATTTTACTTTAGACCAGTGTATTCCTAGCACTAGGTATCAAAGGGGTGTTAGCACACAGGTATCTTGTCCTCCGACTATCCGTATCATTTTATTTATGACCAGTTAGAACAAATTCTTAGGTAACAGGTTAGACTGCCTTGTTCAGGGCAGAATGACAGATCGAATGTTAGACTGAGATTCGATGTTGCAACTAGGTACTGGCCCAACGCTCTAACCACTAGGCTACCTGCCGTCCCTGTCTAAGACTAGGTATCAGGTGTCTAACCCACTAGGCTACCAGGTGTTAGATTGGGTCATTCATCCCCCTGTTGACTATTCCTAGGTCGTTGTTAGACTGTGTTCTCCAGAACTGACCTGGTATCAGGTGTTAAAGACTAGGTATCAGGTGATAGACTAGGTGGAGCTCACAGGTGTTAGACTAGGTATCAGGTGTTAGATCCCTAGGTATCAGATGTTAGAAGAGGTATCAGATCCCTCCTCTACTCCTCTCTGATGATAGACTAAATCCCAGGTGATCCTCCTCTAGGTCCCTCAGATCCTCCTCTCTGTATCCCTCCTAGACTCTGTATCAGATCTCCTCCTCTCTGTATCCCTGTTCCTCTAGGTATCCCTCTCTCTAGGTATCCCTGTTAGACGAGGTCTCAGATGATCCCTAGGTATCAGGTCCTCCTCTCTCTAGGTATCCCTCCTGTTGTATCCCTCTAGGTATCCCCTCTCTGTAGATCTCCTCTGTCCCTGGACTCTGTATCAGGTGTCTGGACTAGGTATCCCTCCTCTCTGTATCAGAGAGGTGTTATCCTCCTCTCTGTATCCCTCCTCTCAGGTGATCCTCCTCTCTGTATCCCTCCTCCTCTCTGTATCCTCCTAGGTATCCCTCCTCTGTAGACTCCCTCAGGTGATAGACTAGGTATCCTCCTCCTCCTCTCTGTATCCTGTTATCCCTCCTCTCTGTATCCCCCTAGGTATCCTCTCTGATCCCTCCTCTGTATCCCTCCTAGGCTAGGTATCATCCTGTTATCCCTAGGCATCTCCTCTCTGTATCCCAGAGGTCCTTCTCTGTATCCCTATCTGTATCCCTGTCTAGATCCCTCCTCTCAGGTGATAGACTCTGTATCCCTCCTCTAGGCTAGGTATCAGATGTTAGATTCCTCCTCTGTATCCTCTGTGTATCCCTCCCTCCTTCTGTATCCCTGTTAGACTAGGTATCCAGGTGTTAGACTCCTCTCAGATCCCTAGACTAGGTATTCCTCCTCTAGGTATCCCTCCTCTTAGATCCCTCCTCTCTGTATCCTCCCTTGTGATCCCTGTCTCTGTATCCCTCCTCTCCTCCCTCAGGTCCTCTCAATGTATTCCTCAGGTCTGTATTCCTCCTCTCAGATTCCTAGACTAGGTATCCCTCCTCTGATAGACTAGGTATCCCTGTTCTGTATCCCTTTCCTGATCTCTGTATCCCTAGACTAGGTATCCCTCCTTCAATGTATCCCTCCTGTCTAGCTGTCTCCTCCCTCCTCTGTGATCCCTCCTGTTGTATCCTCCTCTCTGTATCCTCCTCTCAGGTGTTCTCTAGGTATCAGATGTCTAGATCCCTCCTCTCTGTATCCCTGTTCTGTATCCCTCCCTCCTCCTCTCTGTATTCCTGATAGTATCCCTAGGCCTCCTCTGTATCCCTCCTGTCTGTATTCCTCCTCTCCTCCTCCTGTATTGACTCTGTATTCCTCCCCTCTGTATCCCTCCTCTCCTCCTCTCTGTGATCAGAGGTGTTAGACTCCTCTAGTATCCTGTTCCTCCTCTCTGTATCCTCCTCTCTGTATCCCATGTTCCTCTAGGTATCCCTCCTTAGACTAGGTATCCCTCCTCTCCTCTCCCTAGGTATCTCAGATGTTAGACTAGGTATCAGGTGTTAGACTCTGTATCCCTCCTCTCTGATGTTAGACTAGGTATCTGTCCTAGACTCTGTATCCTCCTCTAGACTGTATCCTCCTCTGTATCCCTCCTCTCTGTGTTAGACTCTGTATCTTTCTGATCTCCTCTCTGTATTCCTCCGCTAGGTATCCAGATGTTGTATCCCTCCTCTGTATCCCTCCTCTGATTCCTCCTCTCTGTATTCCTCCTCTCTGTATCCCTGTCTCTGTATCCCTCATCTCTGTATCCCTCCCCTCTGTATCCCTCCTTCTGTATCCCTAGAGTATTCCTCTGTTAGACTCTGTATCATCTCTGTATCCCTCCCCTCTGTATCCCTCCTGTCTGTATCCCTCCCCTCTGTATCCCTCCTCTGTATTCCTCTCTGATTCCTCCTCTAGGTATCCCTGTTAGACTAGGTATCCCTCAGATGTTAGACTCTGTATCCCTTTCTGTATCCCTCCCCTCTGTATTCCAGCTCTTAGACTCTGTATCCCTAGATGTTATCCCTCCTCTCTGTATCCCTAGACTCTGTATCCTTTCTGTATCCCTCCTTTCTGTGTTCCTCTCTGTATCCTCCAGATGTATCCCTCCTTCCTCCTCTCTGTATCCCTCACCTCTGTATCCCAGATGTTACTAGGTATCCCTCCTAGACTCTGTATCCAGGTGTTCTGTATCCCTAGGTCTCTGTGATTCCTCCTCCTCTGTATAGACTCCTCTCTGTATTCCTCCTCTCTGTATCCCTAGACTCTGTATCCCTCCTCTCTGTATTCCTCCTTATCCCTAGGTCTCAGATGATTACTCCTCTCTGTATTCCTCCTCTAGGTATCAGATGTTAGATCCTGGGTCTCTGTATCCCTCCTCTCTGTATTCCTCCTCTCTGTATTCCCTCCTGATAGACTCTGTATCCCAGATGATCTCTAGGTATCCCTCCTCCTCCTCTCTGTATTCCTCCTTCTGTATTCCTCCTCTCTGTATCCCCCCTCTGTATCCTCCTCTCTAGATATCCCTCCTCTCTGTATCCCTCCTCCCTATCTCTGTATCCCTCCTCTCTGTATCCCTGGTATCAGGTGTTAGACCTCTGTATCCCTCCTCTCTGTATTCCTCCTCTCTGTATCCCTCCTCTCTGTATTGGACTATCTGTATCCCTGTTGGATCCCTAGGTCTCTGCATCCCTCCTCTCTGTATCCCTAGCTCTCTGTATAGACTCTGTATTCCTGTTGTATCCCTCCCTCTGTATCCCTGTCTCCTCCTCCTTTATTGCTCTCTGTATCCCTCCGCATCTGTGTTCCTCAGAGGTATTCCTCCTCTCTGTATCCCTCCCTGTCTGTATTCCTCCTATCTGTATCCTCCTCTGTATTCCTGTCTCTGTATCCCTGTGTCTCTCTAGAGGTGTCCTAGGTATTCCCTCTGTATTCCTCCTGTCTGTATCCCTCTCTATTCCTCCTATCTGTATCCCTACTTTATTCCAGGACCTCTGCATCCCTCCTCTGTATCCCTCCTATCTGTATTCCTCCTCTCTGTATCCCTCCTCTCAAAGATCCCTCCTGCTCTGTATTCTCAATCTTGTCCCTCAAACCATCACCTGTATCCCTCACCTCTGTATCCCTCCTCTCTGTATCCCTCCTCTTGTATCAAATTCTTATCCCTTACTCTGATCCCTCCTCCCTCTGTATCCCTCCCTGGGTTATCCCTGCCTTGTATCCCAGGGCAGAATCTCCTCTCTGTATCCCTCCGCTCTGTATCCCTCGATCTTGTATCCCTCCTTCGTTACTCCTCTCCTCCTCTCTAACCACTCCTCTCTGTATCCGTCCTACACTCTAACCACTCTGTATCCCTCCTCTCCTCCTCTCTGTAACCCACTAGGATACCTGCTCTGTATCCCTCCTCTCCTCCACTAGGCTACCTGCTCGTATCCCTCCTCTCTAACCACTAGGATCTGTATCCCGTCCCTCCTCCTCTCTGTAACCACTCCTCTCTGTATCCCAGTTCTGTATGGCTCCTCTCATCCCCCCTCCTCTCTCTGTCACTCCTTCCTCTCCTCCTCTGCTGTAGAGAGAATGTGTTCTCCTCTCCTGACCCTCTGTATAAATCTCTCTCTGATATCAGGCCTCTCTGTATGGAGCTCTCCTCCTCTCTGTATCCCTCTCTCTGTATTCCTCCTCTCTGTATCCCTCCTCTCTGTATCCCTCCCTCCCTCTCTGTATCCCTCCTCTCTGTATCCCTCCTCTCCTCCTCTCTGTATCCCTCCTCTCCTCCTCTCTGTATCCTTCCTCTCTGCATCCCTCCTCTCTGTATCCCTCCTCTCTGTATCCCTCCTCTCTGTATCCCTCCTCTCTGTATCCCTCCTCTCTGTATCCCTCCTCTCCTCCTCTCTGTATCCCTCCTCTCTGTATCCCTCCTCTCTGTATTCCTCCTCTCTGTATCCCTCCTCTCCTCCTCTCTGTATCCCTCACCTCTGTATCCCTCCTCTCTGTATCCCTCCTCTCTGTATCCCTCCTCTCTGTATCCCTCCTCTCTGTATCCCTCCTCTCTGTATTCCTCCTCTCTGTATCCCTCCTCTCTGTATCCCTCCTCTCTGTATCCCTCCTCTCTGTATCCTCCTCTCTGTATTCCTCCTCTCTGTATCCCACCTCTCTGTATTCATTCCTCCTCTCTGTATCCCTCCTCTCCTCCTCCTTTCTTCCTCTCTGTATCCCTCACCTCTGCATCCCTCCTCTCTGTATCCCTCCTCTCTGTATCCCTCCTCTCTGTATCCCTCCTCTCTGTATCCACCTCTCTTATTCCTCCTCTCTGTATTACTCCTCTGTATCCCTCCTCTCTCTGTATCCCTCCTCTCTCTGTATTCCTCCTCTCTGCATCCCTCCTCTCTGTATCCCTCCTCTCTGTATTCCTCCTCTCTGTATCCCTCCTCTCTGTATCCCTCCTCTCTGTATCCCTCCTCTCTGTATCCCTCCTCTCTGTATTCCTCCTCTCTGTATCCCTCCTCTCTGTATCCCCCTCTCTGTATCCCTCCTCTCCTCCTCTCTGTATCCCTCCTCTCTGTATCCCTCCTCTCCTCCTCTCTGTATTCCTCCTCTCTGTATCCCTCCTCTCTGTATACCTCCTCTCTGTATCCCTCCTCTCTGTATTCCTCCTCTCTGTATCCCTCCTCTCTGTATTCCTCCTATCTGTATCCCTCCTCTCTGTATTCCTCCTCTCTGCATCCCTCCTCTCTGTATCCCTCCTCTCTGTATCCCTCCTCTCTGTATCCCTCCCCTCTGTATCCCTCCTCTCTGTATCCCTCCTCTCCTCCTCCTTTATTGCTCTCTGTATCCCTCCTCTCTGTATTACTCCTCTCTGTATTCCTCCTCTCTGTATTCCTCCTCTCTGTATTCCTCCTCTCTGTATCCCTCCTCTCTGTATTCCTCCTCTCTGTATTCCTCCTCTCTGTATTCCTCCTCTCTGTATCCCTCCTCTCTGTATCCCTCCTATCTGTATCCCTCCTCTCTGTATTCCTCCTCTGCATCCCTCCTCTCTGTATCCCTCCTCTCTGTATTCCTCCTCTCTGTATCCCTCCTCTCTGTATCCCTCCTCTCTGTATCCCTCCTCTCTGTATCCCTCCTCTCTGTATCCCCTCCTGCATCCCTCCTCTCTGTATCCCTCCTCTCTGTATCCCTCCTCTCTGTATCCCTCCTCTCTGTATCCCTCCTCTCTGTATCCCTCCTCTCCTCCTCTCTGTATTCCTCCTCTCTGTATCCCTCCTCTCCTCCTCTCTGTATCCCTCCCTCTCTGTATCCCTCCTCTCCTCCTCTCTGTATCCCTCCTCTCTGTATCCCTCCTCTCTGTATCCCTCCTCTCTGTATCCCTCCTCTCTGTATTCCTCCTCTCTGTATCCTCCTCTCTGTATCCCTCCTCTCTGTATTCCTCCTCTCTGTATTCCTCCTCTCTGTATTCCTCCTCTCTGTATCCCTCCTCTCTGTATCCCTCCTCTCTGTATTCCTCCTCTCTGTATTCCTCCTCTCTGTATCCCTCCTCTCTGTATCCCTCCTCTCTGTATTCCTCCTCTCTGTATCCCTCCTCTCTGTATCCCTCCTCTCTGTATCCCTCCTCTCTGCATCCCTCCTCTCTGTATCCTGTCTCCATCAGGGGTTTGTATTCCTCCTCTCTGTATCCCTACTCTCTGTATCCCTCCTCATTCTGATCCCTCCTGTATGAGATCCCTCCTCCCTCTGTATCCCTCCTTCTCTGTAAATTCCTCCTCTCTGCATCCCTCCTCTCTGTATTCCTCCTCTCTGTATGTCCTCTCTGTATCCCTCCCTCTCTGTATGTCCTCCAGGGTTTTGGTAACTGTCAGACATCTAGTGTTCCTCCTCCTCTGTTTGCATCTGTCATCCCTCCTCTCTGTATCCCTCCTCTCTATATTCCTCCTCTCCCTGTTCTGTCTGTCAGAGGTCAGGGGTTGCGCTGTGAAGGGGAATAGTCACATCTGTTACGTGGACTAGTTTTGTGACAGACACTGTGTTTTGGTGTCAGGCACTGGGACACAGTAGCATTGTTTTGCATGTCAGACACTGTCTGTAACTGAGATACAGAACTGTCAGCCCAGGAACTGTCAGACGCCAGTGTTTTGTTAACTGTCAGACAGCTAGTGGTCCAGGAATAAATGTTTCCACTCCTAGTGTTTTGGTAATGTCCACCTAGTGTTTTTTGTACTGTCAGACACCTATTTCTGTAACTGTCAGACAGCTAGTGTTTTGGTAACTGTCAGAAACCTAGTGTTTTGGTAACTGTCAGACACCTAGTGTTTTGGTAACTGTCAGACACCTAGTGTTTTGGTAACTGTCAGACACCTAGTGTTTTGGTAACTGTCAGACACCTAGTGTTTTGGTAACTGTCAGACACCTAGTGTTTTGGTAACTGTCAGACACCTAGTGTTTTGGTAACTGTCAGACACCTAGTGTTTTGGTAACTGTCAGACACCTAGTGTTTTGGTAACTGTCAGACACCTAGTGTTTTGGTAACTGTCAGACACCTAGTGATTTGGTAACTGTCTTTGTTTTGTTAACTGTCAGACAGCTAGTGTTTTGGTAACTGTCAGACACCTAGTGTTTTGTAACTGTCAGACACCAGTGTTTTGGTAACTGTCTGACACCTAGTGTTGCTAACTGTCAGACACCTAGTGTTTTGGTAACTGTCAGACACCTCAGTGTTTTGCAACTGTCTGACACCTAGTGTTTTGCTAACTGTCAGACAGCTAGTGTTTTGGTAACTGTCAGACAGCTAGTGTTTTGGTAACTGTTTGGTAACTGTCTGACACCTAGTGTTTTGTAACTGTCAGACACCTAGTGTTTTGTAACTGTCAGACAGCTCGTGGTTTGGTAACTGTCTGACACCTAGTGTTTTGCAACTGTCAGACAGCTGTAACTGTCAGACAGCTCGTGTTTGGTAACTGTCAGACAGCTAGTGTTTACAGTAACTGTCAGACAGCTGGTGTTTTGGTAACTGTCAGACAAAATGTCTTCTGTTTTAGGAATATTGTCTTCTTTGCCAACTTGCCGTAGTTATACTTTTATTTATATTTTTTCTGGATATTTCTTCACTGAAGGTTGAGCGTTCAAATAGTTTTTATTGAATGCCAGTACACTGCTCACTTCTCTGCTGTGGCGTGAGAGATATTCCCAGTGGTCCAGAGATACGTTATTACTCAATGTGGTCGATATATAGCTACCTATTACAATATTATAGGTGTTACTGTGTTAGAGGCACATCATTTCTCATACTGACATGCCAAGGGTCTCTCTAGTGAACACACCCTCTCCTCTTTCTCTCTCTCTCCTCTCTCTCTGTCTCTCTCTCTCCTCTCTCTCTCTCTCTCTCTCTCTCTCTCTCATTCCTTCTCTCTCTCTCTCTCTCTCTCTCATTCCTTCCCTCCCTCTCTTTCTCTCTGTTTCCCCCTCAGGTCTCTCTCTCCCTCTCTCTCTCTCTCTGTCTCTCTCTCCCTCTCTCTCTCTCTCTCTCTCTCTCTCTCTCTCTGTGTCTCTCTCTGTCTCTCGCTCTCTAGAAAGCTATCTATCTCTCTATCATTCCTTCCCTCCCTCTCTTTCTCTCTCTGTTTCTCTGTGTTCTGTGTCTGTCTCTCCCTCTTCTCTCTCTCTCTCTCTCGCTTCCTTCCTCCCTCTCTTTGAGTCTCCTCTCTCTATCTCCCTACCTCCCTCTATGTCCCTATTCCTGCTCTGTCACTGTGATGGATGAGTGTCTCTACTGTCTGGTCTGTAAGGAGATGATTCAGGAGAAGCCCAGGCTGTTGAACTGTTTGCTGACTTTACATACCATGGGTTTGGGGAGAAAACTATATTCTAGATGTGTTTGTTTCAGTTCATTTCATCTCTGTGCTGGTGGATTTGGTATTTATGCAGCAGTCTGTCACAACAGACTCATTTCTCCATCGTTTAAAAATGTATTGTTTAGTGATCGTTTCTCTGTCTTTTGGTGGGGATGTGAACTGCTCAAACTGTCTGTCATATTCTGTGGTCCTTCAACAGCCACATTTTCTTTACTTTATTTAACTAGTCAGTGAAGAACAAATTCTTATTTTCAAAGACGGCCTAGGAACAGGTGGGTTAACTGCCTGTTCAGGGCATGAACATATAACCTGTGTCCTGTAGAATCTTGACAATTCACAGGTTTTGCACCTCTCTCTCTCTCTCTCTCGATTCTTTTGGGTCCAGTCTGGACTGGCTCATGTATAATTCAACTAGCGTGCTGGTCGGGTAGAGGTAGAGTTGTGGCTTGGAAAACGTGTCACTGTATTGGATTTCTCAACACAACAAAGTGCCTGTGTTTACTGTAGTCCTCAGGTACCAGGGTCTGTGTGTTGCCTGTTGGACATACTGTCGATCAGTGGTTCAACGGGGGGGACTAAAAGCTTTGAGATTGTAAGTTAACATACTGTAGGACCACAAACCAATTACATGGATATATTTAGACTAATAGATATTCACATAGATGTACATACAGCTTCCACCCGGTTACTCAACCAGACTGTTAAACAGCCATCACTAGCCATTTACTACCCGGTTACTCAACCAGACTGTTAAACAGCCATCACTAGTCCGTTTACTACCCGGCTACTCAACCAGACTGTTAAACAGCCATCACTAGCCGTTTACTACCTGGTTACTCAACCAGACTGTTAAACAGCCA
>NW_026289866.1:0-11525 GCF_023373465.1 Oncorhynchus keta
GGAACACTACAGGGACGATACAGGGACGTTACAGGGACGTTACAGGAACACTACAGGAACACTACAGGGACGATACAGGGACGTTACAGGGACACTACAGGAACACTACAGGAACACTACAGGGACATCTACAGGGACGTTACAGGGACGTTACAGGAACACTACAGGGACGTTACAGGGACGTTACAGGAACACCATGAACACCAGGGACGATACAGGGACGTTACAGGAACACTACAGGGACGATACAGGGACGTTGCAGGAACACTACAGGGATGAAACAGGGACGTTACAGGAACACTGCAGGGACAATACAGGGACGTTACAGGAACTCTACAGGGATGAAACAGGGATGTTACAGGAACACTACAGGGACACATACAGGGATGTTACAGGAACACTACAGGGATGAAACAGGCATGTTGGGAACACTACAGGGACGAAACAGGGACGTATACAGGAACACTACAGGGACGATACAGGGATAATACAGGAACACTACAGGATGAAACAAGAGATGTTGCAGGAACACTACAGGACAATACAGGGATGTTGCAGGAACACTACAGGGATGAAACAGGGACGTTTCAGGAACACTACAGGGACGATACAGGGACGTTACAGGAACACTACAGGGACAACACACAGGGATGTTGCAGGAACACTACAGGGACAATACAGGGATGTTACAGGAACACTACAGGGATGAAACAGGGACGTTACAGGAACACTACAGGGGACGATACAGGACGTTACAGGAACACTACAGGGACAATACAGGATGTTGCAGGAACACTACAGGGACAATACAGGGATGTTGCAGGAACACTACAGGGATGAAACAGGGACGTTACAGGAACACTACAGGGACAATACAGGGACGTTACAGGAACACTACAGGGATGAAACAGGGATGTTGCAGGAACACTACAGGGACAATACAGGGATGTTGCAGGAACACTACAGGGATGAAACAGGCATGTTGCAGGAACACTACAGGGACAAAACAGGGACGTTACAGGAACACTACAGGGACGATACAGGGATAATACAGGAACACTACAGGGATGAAACAGGGATGTTGCAGGAACACTACAGGGACAATACAGGGATGTTGCAGGAACACTACAGGGATGAAACAGGGATGTTTCAGGGACAATACAGGGACGTTACAGGAACACTACAGGGACAATACAGGGATGTTGCAGGAACACTACAGGGACAATACAGGGATGTTACAGGAACACTACAGGGATGAAACAGGGACGTTACAGGAACACTACAGGGACGATACAGGGACGTTACAGGAACACTACAGGGACAATACAGGGATGTTGCAGGAACACTACAGGGATGAAACAGGGACGTTACAGGAACACTACAGGGACAATACAGGGACGTTACAGGAACACTACAGGGATGAAACAGGGATGTTGTCAGGAACACTACAGGGACAATACAGGGATGTTGCAGGAACACTACAGGATGAAACAGGCATGCTAGCAGGGAACACTACAGAGACAAAGCAGGACGATACAGGAACACTACAGGGACGATGCATGGGATAACACAGGAACACTACTAGGGATGAAACAGAGGATGTTGCAGGAACACTACAGGGACAATACAGGGATGTTGCAGGAACACTACAGGGATGAAAACAGGGATGTTTCAGGAACATTACATACCTTAAGGGAAGAATTCGGCAGTCACTCTGTATGGTTAGTGAGAAAGTCCATATTGCAAATGTACGGTCCCTTACTAGACGTCCGAAATCGTTTGTAAAATTCGCGGACGGCGTCGGGCCGAGCGGCAGGGCCGGACCTACCAGGAAGTCATCAAATGAACGTTGTCGGACATTCGGTTTCTGCTTACAAAATAATAAGATTTATGTCATTTTTCCCATGTCCCGAAATTCCCACAAGAGGGCATAAGCAATCATATGGCTATTGCTACAAAACATCACGATTCACGACGGGCCTTATCTCTGAAAACTGAAAATATTTAGAAGTCTAAACTCGTGAGCGTAGGGGCGGCATAATGGGCAGTTGGCCCTAACAAGATGTGCGTCTAGGCCTCAACGGTTTTTGGAGTTATGGCCATTTATCTGGGATTAAAGGTCCAAAATGAAAATAGAGAAATTATTTTTCCACTTCACGCTAAAGTCAAGGAGCCTCCGATGTCAATAAAAAGAACCAGCCATTTATCTATCGTCATTTAAAGAGAAATCGCATAACTCACACCTTGGTGATGTCTCACGGATAGGTGTTTTTTCTCAACGGTTACAGATCCAGTTGTAGGTTGTTCTTACGAATCTTTTTAAAGTGTGCTGTGGAGCTCTGCAGATTTCGTGATTTTTATGATTTTCTGAAATAACACACACTCACTAAACCCTCCGTAAATAACTCAGTTCTTAACGTAAAGACTTAAAACTCGGGATTCTGTAAAGGCATACCTCAATCAGTGATATGAGTTTATTTATAGCTTCCATGCCAACCTGGAAGTGCCTTTAATGGTGTCACAGTGGCAGTTTCCATGGTTAAAAGGTCAGATCTTTTCAAAACTTCATATGTGTGACTAGGTAACCTCGTGAACTGTAAATCAGTCATTTCTCCCAGCAGATGTCAAAGAAAAGCTCTCACACGCACACAGCAAGGATGGAGTGAAAAGTGCGGTTCTTAAAGATACAGAGAGCAGGCAATGGCATAAACATAATGTCTAGGCCGTGCTGAGTTCGAACGAGATATCCCGCTTGACCGTGAGCTCGCCGGTCTGAGCGCAGCGACCACTAGAAAGGTGAGGCCCAAATGAAGCTCTGCCTACAACGCCATTTGCTTTGGTGACAGTGAGAGAACCACGTAGGTGAGAAGCACACCTGACCTCAGGTGATGTTCCTAAGGTCCTTCCTGATCCGTGCTGCTTAACGTTGACAGTGTGGCATTAACCCTTAATAGTTAAAAGATGGTGTTTACTTCAAAAAGTTTGCATTGATTTCTCTCCCATAGGAATACATTGCCTTTACCCCTAAATTCAACCTGAAGTCTCATATGGCTATGAATGCTGCAAGAACTTCACCTTTGATAACAGTCCATCAGCCAGGCAGAGTATTCACCGTGTTGATTCTAGGCTTCCAACAACCCAGTTAGAGCAAAATCAACTCTAAAAGTGTTTTTCCATTACCTGTCTGCAGTCTGATAGACATAGTGCATTCAATCCTGTAAATCAGCCACTCCTTAACGTAAGACCAAACACAGATTCTGTAAAAGCACAGCCCCAGTGAGGATATGTGTTGACTTATAGCTCTCAGCAACTGGGAGTGCCTTAATTGGTGTCTCAGGGGCTGTTTCGAGGGGGTTAAAAGTCAGATCTGTCCAAAACTTCTATGTGTGATTAGGTAACCTCATGAACTGTAAATCAGTCATTTTTCCCATAAAATTTCAAAGGAACTGAATCATTAAGATTACAACTGAAGGAGGGATTATTGGGGGTTGAGAGACAGACAGTGCCTCCAATAGTTAGGCTTTGTTCGAGCTGTAAAAGAACCGATCAGACCTAGAGTTCCGAAACTTTAGAAACCTGTTCTAGACCTCGGTCGATAGTGCGTAGTGAGTTAGGTGGCTTCTAGAAGGTTCTCGATCCGAGAATAGCCTCGCGACATTTGCAATGACTTCAATCTCATTTTGACCTATTACTGGCAAATGGCTTACATTTATGAAAAGTCTCAGAGACACAAGACTAGTGCATTGAAACCTGCTCTGGCCTATAGAGACGGATCTCAACGCCGGTCCGATAGCTGCCATTCAAGGACCCTATAGCAAGGCATGGAAAAGTGGATTTTCAGCACCAACTAGGGCTTTACTGCGGCACCAAGGACCTCATCGACTCAAACTCGGATTCGTGGTCGCCTACATAGGCCTTCACATAATGTCTGAACTGGACCTGCAGCTCAGAACGTAACTATGTGTTTTACGTTTTATATTATGTTTCAAACTAATGGCCGTGAATTATAGCCTGCTCTGACATATGTGATAGTTGGCTTCTAAAATGAGTTGGAAAAAGTGGTTTGGTGTCAATCTGGTATCAGTTTGCGTCAGAATGATATCTGACTGACTGATGGACACTGACTTGCTAGTTGACTTTGTATCATTAGCATATATGTTTGAACGGAGAGGGACCATCACCAAAATGGCATCTCTGAAATCAACGACAAAAATGGCATCACCATAGTTCCAGGCTGCGCAGAGTTCAACGAGACGCCCTGCTTGACCGTAGTCTCGCCTTGAGTGCAGCCGACCTTGAAAAAGAAGGCGTAAAAGCGGAAGCTCTGGCCTTCAATGTCATTTGCTTTTGGGTGACAGTGAGAGAACCGTTAGGGGTGAGAAGCACACTCGACCTCAGGTACGTCTCCTATAGGTCCTTCCGATCCGTGCAAGCCTAACCTTGACCTGTGGCATTAACCCTCAATAGTTAAAAGAAGGTGTTTACTTCAAAGAGTTTGCATTGACTTTCTCCCCATAGGAATACATTGCCTCAACTCCTAAATTCAACCTGAAGTCTATGTAGTTATGAATGACTTATGAACCTGTCTCTATGGACAGTCCATCAGACCATTATGAGGTCTATCTGCAGCAGATTCTAAGCTTCCTGAAGCAACTGGAAGTGGTTGAAATCACTTATCAGTGTTGATCCATACACTGCATGCAGTTTGATAGACATAGTGCATTCAACCCTGTGTAGATCAGTCAATTCTTAATCTTAAAGACTTAAAACTCAGGATTCTGGGTGGCTATGTCAATCAAGATATGTAGTTTACTTATAGCTTCCTCAGACAACCGGAAGCGCCTTTAATTGAGTCACACTGTCTGTTTTGAAGGGTTAGAAAAGTCACATCTCTCCAAAACTTCATAGTGTGACCAGGTAACCTCCTAAACTGTAAACTCAGTCATTTCTCCCAGCAGATGTCAAAGAAAGCTCTCACACGCACACAGCAGAGAACCGTTAGGTGAGAAGCACAATTCGACCTCAGGCAATGCTCTAAGGTCCTTCCGATCCGTGCAAACCTCAACGTTGACCGTGTGGCATTAACCCTTAATAGTTAAAAGAAGGTGTTTACTTCAAATAGTTTGCATTGATTTCTCTCCCCATAGGAATACATTGCCTTTACCCCTAAATTCAACCTGAAGTCTATATGGGTTATGAATGCCGTGATGAACCTGTCTTTGGTAACAGTCCATCAGGCCAGTATGAGGTCTACCTGTGTTGATTCTAGGCTTCCTGGGACCAACCGGAAGTGGTTAAAATCACCTAAAAGTGTTTTTCCATTACCTGCCTGCAGTTTGATAGACATAGTGCATTCAACCCTGTGTAAATCAGTCAATTCTTAACGTAAGGACTTAAAACTCAGGATTCTGTAAGTTTCTATGTCAATCAAGACATGGGTTTACTTATAGCTTCCTGTGCCAACCGGAAGTGCCTTTAATGATGTCACAGTGGCAGTTTCCAAGGGTTAAGGTCAGATCTTTTCAAAACTTCATATGTGTGACTAGGTAACCCTCATGAACTGTAAATCAGTCATTCTCCAACAGATGTCAAAGAAAAGCTCTACACGCACACACAGCAAGGATGGAGTGAAAAGTGCGGTTCTCAAAGACACAGAGAGCAGGCAATGGCATAAACATAATCTCTAGGCCGTGCCGAGTTCAAACGAGATATCCCGCTTGACCGTAGCTCGCTTCTCGGCCTGAGCGCAGCGACCATTAGAAAAGTAGGCCCAAAATGAAGCCTGCCCCACAACGCCATTTGCTTTGGGTGACAGTAGAACTGCTAGGGTGAGAAGCACAATTGACCTCAGGTACGTTCCTAAGGTCCTTCCGATCCGCAAGCCTCAACGTTGACCGTGTGGCATTAACCCTTGATAGTTAAAAGAAGGTGTTTACTCAAATAGTTTAGCATGACTTCTCTCCCCATAGGAATACATTGCCTGCACCCCTAAATTCAACCTGAAGTCTATATGGGTTAGTGAATGCCGTATGAACCTGTTCTTTGATAACAGTCCATCAGGCCAGCATGAGGTCCACCTGTGTTGATTCTAGGCTTCCTGACCAACTGAAGTGGTTAAAACTCACCCTAAAAGTGTTTTTCCATTACCTGCCTGCAGTTTGATAGACATAGTGCATTCAACCCTGTGAAACCAGTCAATTCTTAACGTAAGGACTCTAAAACACAGAGATTCTGCAAAAGCATAGCCCAGTGAGGATATGTGTTGACTTATAGCTTCCGTAGCCAACCGGAAGTGCCTTAATTGAGTGTCTCAGGGCTAGTTTCGAGGGGTTAAAAAGTCAGATCTGTCCAAAACTTACATAGTGTGATTAGGCAACCCCTGATGAACTGTAAATCAGCCATTTTTCCTATGAAATTTCAAATGAAAACCAAATCACACAGACACACAATGGAAGGAGGGACGTATTGAGGCTGTAGAGACAGACAGTGCCTCCAACAGTTAGCTTTGTTCTGAGCTAAAAAGAACCGTCATGACCTAGAGTCTCAAACTTGTGAAACCCGCTCTAGGACCTCGGGTCGATAGTGCTGGTGAGTTAGGTGGCTCTAGAAGGTTCCTTGACTCGAGAATAGCCTTCGTGACATTTGCAATGATTTCAATTCATTTTGACCATTACGAAATGGCAGACGATTTGAGAAAGTCTCAGAGACACAAGACTAGGTGGCATTGAACCGGCTGCCCATAGAGACGGACCCTCAACGCTGGTCCGAGTAGCTCATTCAAGGACCCCATAGCAAGGCATGGGAAAAAGTGATTTTCAGCACCAATTAGGTTTTACTCGGGCACCGGACTGACCTATCGAGCCGAAACTCGGACTCGGGTCGCCTCACTTAGGCCTCTTCACATAATGTCTGACCTGGACCCGCCAGCCAGAACGTAATCTATGTAGTTTACGTTTTATTATGATTTAAACTAAAGGCGCCAGAATTATGGGCCTGCTCTGACATATATGATAGTTGGCTTCTAAATGAGTTGGAAAATGTGGTTTGGTGTCAATTGGTATCAGCTTGGTAGTCAAATGACATCTAATTGACTGATGGACACTGACTTGCTAGTTGACTTTTGTACATGTAGCAATATGTTTAAACAGGAGAGGGACCATCACCAAAAGTGACATTCTGAAATCAACCCTAACTGAGCCATGGAGATGAACCAGAATCACTGCCCAGCTATCCCGAGTTCATCAGCCAGTCAATTTCACATTCCTGCAGGATTTTTAATTTCATATGGTAATGCCAGTTGAAACATATTGCAAATGCGCGCACTTGCAATATGATTCTATAGTGTAAAAACATCACCTAATGGACATGATGAAATCAACACAACGAGTGATGGAAATGTACAACTATCACTGCCCGGCCATCCTGTGTTCCCATCAGCGAGCATTTATCAGAATGAGTAAATGTCAACCATTTCATATGGTAATGCACATTGAAACATATTGCAAATGCGCGCGCACTTGCAATATGATTCTATAGTGAAAAACATCACCTAATGGACATGATGAAATCAACACAACGAGTGATGGAAATGTACAACTATCACTGCTCGGCCATCCTGTGTCCATCAGACCAGTCAATTTTGCATTTTTGAGCATGTCAAATTTCATATGGTAAATGCACATTGAAACATATTGCAAATGCGCGCACTTGCAATATGATTCTATAGTGTAAAACATCACCTAATGGACATGATGAAATCAACACAACGAGTGATGGAAATGTACAACTATCACTGCCCGGCCATCCTGTGTTCCCATAGCAGCATTAATATCAGAATGACCGGTAAATGCATTTACAACCATATTTTTATTTTTGAGCATGTTACATAGTTGCACAACAATGCACGTGCATTTGCAATATGATTCTATAGTGAAAAACATCACCTAATGGACATGATGAAATCAACACAACGAGTGATGGAAATGTACAACTATCACTGCTCGGCCATCCTGTGTCCATCAGACCAGTCAATTTTTGCATTTTTGAGCATGTCAAATTTTATATGGTAATGCCCATTGAAACATATTGCAAATGCACAGTGACTTTGCAAAATGATTCTATAGTGTAAAAACATCACCTAATGGACATGATGAAATCAACACAACGAGTGATGGAAATGTACAACTATCACTGCTCGGCCATCCTGTGTTCCCATAGCGAGCATTTTCAGAATTTAAATGCATTTACAACCATATTTTTAATTTTGGGTTAATGCAGTTGCAAACAATGCACGCGCATTTGCAATATGATTCTATAGTGAAAAACATCACCTAATGGACATGATGAAATCAACACAACGAGTGATGGAAATGTACAACTATCACTGCTCGGCCATCCTGTGTCCATCAGACCAGTCAATTTTGCATGCTTTTGAGCATGTCAAATTTCATATGGTAATGCACATTGAAACATATTGCAAATGCACAGTGCACTTTGCAAAATGAGAAAATAGTAAAACATCACCTAATGGACATGATGAAATCAACACAACAGAGTGATGGAAATGTACAACTATCACTGCTCGGCCATCCTGTGTCCCATCAGACCAGTCAATTTTGCATTTTTGAGCATGTCAAATTTCATATGGTAAATACCAGTTGAAAAACATATTGCAAAATGCGCGCGCATTTGCAATATGATTCTATAGTGAAAAACATCACCTAATGGACATGATGAAATCAACACAACGAGTGATGGAAATGTACAACTATCACTGCTCGGCCATCCTGTGTCCATCAGACCAGTCAATTTTGCATTTTTGAGCATGTCAAATTTCATATGGTAAATGCACATTGAAACATATTGCAAATGCACGCGCACTTGCAATATGATTCTATAGTGTAAAAACATCACCTAATGGACATGATGAAATCAACACAACGAGTGATGGAAATGTACAACTATCACTGCCCGGCCATCCTGTGTCCATCAGACCAGTCATTAATATCAGAATGACCGTAAATGCATTTACAACCATATTTTTATTTTTGGGTTACCAGTTGCACAACAATGCACGTGCATTTGCAATATGATTCTATAGTGAAAAACATCACCTAATGGACATGATGAAATCAACACAACGAGTGATGGAAATGTACAACTATCACTGCTCGGCCATCCTGTGTTCCATCAGACCAGTCAATTTTGCATTTTTGAGCATTTCAAATTTCATATGGTAAATGCACATTGAACATATTGCAAATGCACGTGCACTTGCAATATGATTCTATAGTGAAAAACATCACCTAATGGACATGATGAAATCAACACAACGAGTGATGGAAATGTACAACTATCACTGCTCGGCCATCCTGTGTCCATCAGACCAGTCAATTTTGCATTTTTGAGCATTTCAAATTTCATATGGTAAATGCACATTGAAACATATTGCAAAATGCGCGCACTTGCAATATGATTCTATAGTGTAAAAACATCACCTAATGGACATGATGAAATCAACACAACGAGTGATGGAAATGTACAACTATCACTGCTCGGCCATCCTGTGTTCCCATAGCGGGCATTAATATCAGAATGACCGGTAAATGCATTCACAACCATATTTTCATTTTTGGGTTACCAGGTGCCTATTTTCAATCACCAGTTGCACAACATGCGTATCCATCAGAATATTTTAAACAGTCCATAAAGCACTCAGGACTGCCCCCATAGATAGAGGGCCGTAGTAGGGTACTCCCATAGCGGGCATGGATAATAGGAGTCCCGGTAAATGCATTTACAACCATATTTTAATTTTTGGGTTACCAGTTGCACAACAATGCACGTGCATTTGCAATATGATTCTATAGTGAAAAAACATCACCTAATGGACATGATGAAATCAACACAACAAGTGATGGAAATGTACAACTATCACTGCTCGGCCATCCTGTGTTCATCAGACCAGTCAATTTCACATTCCTGCAGGATTTTATAGCATGACAAATTCGTGATGGTACCTGCCCATTGAACCATATTGCAAATGCACAGTGACTTTGCAAAAGTGAGAAAACATAAACAAATGGACATGATGAAATCAACACAACAGGTGATGGAAATGTACAACTATCACTGCTCAGCCATCCTGTGTTCATCAGACCAGTCAATTTTGCATTTTTGAGCATGTCAAATTTCATATGGTAAATGCACATTGAAACATATTGCAAATGCGCGTGCACTTGCAATATGATTCTATAGTGAAAAAACATCACCTAATGGACATGATGAAATCAACACAACGAGTGATGGAAATGTACAACTATCACTGCTCGGCCATCCTGTGTCCATCAGACCAGTCAATTTTGCATTTTTGAGCATGTCAAATTTCATATGGTAAATGCACATTGAAACATATTGCAAATGCGCGCACTTGCAATATGATTCTATAGTGTAAAAACATCACCTAATGGACATGATGAAATCAACACAACGAGTGATGGAAATGTACAACTATCACTGCCCGGCCATCCTGTGTTCCCATAGCGAGCATTAATATCAGAATGACCGGTAAATGCATTTACAACCATATTTTTATTTTTGGGTTACCAGTTGCACAACAATGCACGTGCATTTGCAATATGATTCTATAGTGTAAAAACATCACCTAACGGAGATGATGAAATCAACACAACGAGTGATGGAAATGTACAACTATCACTGCTCGGCCATCCTGTGTTCATCAGACCAGTCAATTTTGCATTTTTGAGCAAGGTCAAATTTCATATGGTAAATGCACATTGAAACATATTGCAAATGCACGTGCACTTGCAATATGATTATATAGTGAAAAACATCACAAAATGGACATGATGAAGTCAACACAACGAGTGATGGAAAGGAACAACTATCACTGCCCGGCCATCCCGAGTTCATCAGGCCAGTCAATTTTGCATTTCTGCAGGATTTACACATGTGTAATTGACAAAAATTGAAAGAATTTCAAAAACGGTCCAGAAAGCACTTTTATGGGTGTGTGAAGTTTTTTACAAAATTTTGACATTTTTGACTTTTGACTTTTGACTTCCTATGAAATCATATTGGAATTGGACAAAACATATTCCTTATGCGCATGTAAAAAATAAAAAAAAATTATGATAATAAAATTGGACAAAAGTATATTCATACAGTTCTTACACATGTGTAATTGACAAAAATCGAAAGAATTTCGAAAAACGGTCCAGAAAGCACTTTTTAGGGGTGATAAGTTTTTGAAAAAAAGTTCATTTTTTCAAAATTTTACTTTTGGACATTAATTTGGGTTACATATCCAATATGAAAAACCCCGGTGGAGCGCATTTGCTCCCTGTTGAATTTTTAAAGTGTTACAACTGGCAATTACCATATGGCATTTGCAATACACTTTGGATGAATCAACGCCCGAATTGGGTGGTATTGGCCAATGTGTATATGGTTTGTCCGATGCCAATGACATGCCATTCATTTTTGTCCAATACAGGGGGTATTCC
>NW_026289867.1:0-7386 GCF_023373465.1 Oncorhynchus keta
CCAGGGGTGTCAAAGTCAAATGGACGGAGGGCCAAATAAAAATTGCTTCAAGCCTTGAGGACTGGGAATGTTCATTGAAAAATTTTTAAATGAGCATATAGTCTGATGAACCTAATTGAACCTACTGAAAAACCTAACAAATATATTCCAATATGATCAGATAAATAAAGCAATATTTTCTTATGGCTCTGTCAGTAATCTTTAATTTTCAACAGACACAAAGACAAATTTCCTTTATATAAAAATCCCCATAACATGAACATTAAATGAAAAACCGGTATTCAAGGCACCATCAGTAGCCTATATTTTCTATTTTAGCAAAAGTGGGCTAAATTTACTTCAAGAAAAAAACAATAGCAAATTTTCTATCATCCACTCAACTGGAAATATTTTTTAAAATATAATTGGATTGAAATACAATAAAATAAAGTGCAAAAATCTATTAATCAAAAACAACACTTTGTTTAAGGGAGAAGTAACATGCAGTGAAAACAAATATTAAACTTTAACTTTTAAACTTGAACTGAGTAAAAACTCTAAATATGTGATTGCACAGTAATGTTCACTTGTTTGAGGTTGAGGGTGATAGTGGTGTCCCATCTTTTCCACAAGTTCATCAATGTTCGGGAGTAAGGCTCTGAGCTGAGGAAATCCTCAGAATTGGTGGAGGTGTTCAGCAGTAAGTCGACTTCTGTGTGATGTTTTGTTCAAGTTCATCAAGAAAACAGTTGTTACAGGTATGTGCTGCCAAACATAGACAACGTTTGAGCAGCCTGGATGCGTAGCTGGGGCATTGTGTCGGGAGGAAACGGGCGAACTCCGCAGCACCCACTGCCGCATATTTTGCCCTCAGTGCATCATTGCATTGGAGGTCAATCAACTCCATTTGGAGGTTTTGGTGGTGAGCTTTCCACGTCAGCAGCAAATGGGTTACGGTAGTTCAACCTGCTTTTTGTGCTTCAAAGTCAGCAAATCGGCGTCGAAAGTCAGCGGCAAGCATACCTATTTTATCAGCCAACTGTGCGCTCGGGGAACGCACTGGTAGGCTTCTCTTTCATGGTCTCAGCTGGGAAAGTGGCTCAAATTTTCTTTCCGCATCTGCGTCTCCCACAGAGTCAGTTTGGTTTAAATGCCTTCACTGTACTGTACATATCAGAGATGACGATCCAGGACCCTGCAGCTGCAAGGTTCATTGCATTCAGATGACTCGTAATGTCACACCGTATTCACACAGAAACATTTCGTCTCGGAGTTGTGTTGTGTCTTTCCCTTTGCTGTAATCAGAACAGACAAATCTCCTCATGACTCGAAACATCTTTGAAGCACCTTTCCTGGCTTAGCCATCGCACCTCTGTGTGATAAGGCAAATCACCATGCTCCGTTTCTAACTCCGTCAGAAATGCCTTGAACTGGCGGTGATTCAAACCTTTGGCTCTGATAAAGTTAACTGTGCGCGTGATGATGCTCATTACATGCTCATTTTCAGGCTTTACCGCTGCGCTTCCTGGTGTATGATACAATGATAAGCTGTCAGCTCACCTGTCGCGTTTTCCTCTTGCATCTTTTCCCGTATCTTCGCCACCAGTCCGCTCCTGTGTCCACACATCGCAGGTGCTCCGTCGGTTGTCAAACCCACAGAAGTTTTCCCAAGGTAGCTCCATCTCATTTACACATCTTGACACCTCTTCATACAAATCATGCCCCGTAGTTGTGCCATGTCCACATAGGGCGTAAAGCCAAAAGAAAACTCCTCTGTCACGCTTAGGCTGGAGTCCACTCCGGCGGATGAAAATTGACAACTGGGCAATGTCAGAAATATCGGTACTCATCCACAGCCAAGGAATATGCAATGAAATCTTTTCCCTTTTTACAAGCTGCTCTTTTAGTTGATGGACAACTGGTCTACTCTCTCGGCAATGGTGTTTCTGCTCAGACTCATTTTAAAAGAAGTTGCCTTTTTCTGACAAGCTAAAATCCCAAACTTTAATCATGCAGTTTTTGATGAAATCCCCTCCGTAAATGGCCAGTGGTTGATTTCGCGTCTCTTCTGCCAAATAAACCTGGCCTTGGCAGCAGCCTGGCCTTGTGATTTGGCTTTTTTGAACAGAGCCTGTCGAGATTTGAGGCCTCGTTTAATTCCTCTGCCTTTTGTAGCCTTTGTTCCATGTCCATATTCTTGTTTTTGTCCCGTGTTTCGTTCATAATGTCGTCTCAGATTATACTCTTTCAGTACCGCCACACTTTCTCCACACAGAAGACACAGGTTTCCAGCTACCTCCGTGAACAAATATAAAACTCACCTTGTTTGACCCGGTTCTCAGTGTCCACCTTCCGTTTGCCATTTTTGATGGGTATCTGAAAGTTAATTTTACTGTGATGCTGACAACTGCTGTGCCAATAAATATTGAAATGAAGCAGCCTACTGCTCGGTGCGTCACCGTTGCATTGTGGGAAATGTAGTATTGGTGCGTAAAAAAAGATCTGCGGGCTGCGGCTTGCTGCGGTCTGCGGGCGGTTCTAATAATAAATCAAGATCATCCAAGGCAAGTAAAGCAGCTTCTCGCGGGCCGGATGTGGCCCACATGAGCCTTGGCTCTGACATATGTGTTCTAGACGATTCTGGCTTCAACTTTGTGGCAACAGTTTGGGAAGGTCCTTTCCTGTTTCAGCATGACAATACCCCGTGCACAAAACAAGATCCATACAGAAATGGTTTGTCGAGATCGGTGTGGAAGAACTTGACTGGCCTGCACAGAGCCCTGACCTCAACCTCATCAAAGACTTTCAGGGATTAATTGGATCACCGACTGCATGCCAGGCCTAATCGCCCAACATCGGTGCCTGACCTCACTAATGCTCTTGTGGCTGAATGGAAGCAAGTCCCGCAGCAATGTTCCAACATCTAGTGGAAAACCCTTGCTAATGGAGTGTATGTTACTTTTGAAATATGTGTTATAAGTAAATAACATGCAGTATGTTACTCACCCTGATGGATTGTCAACCCCAGGAAGGCCTGGATGACCAGAGGGAACTCATACTTCACGATGTACAGGTAACTGGACATGGCTGTGGGAGGGACACACAAAGACACAGCTTTTAGTAATAGGATCACACACATACACTGTATACATACATGGACACGCACACACTCACACTTATACACACGCAGTACACACACAGTAGTATACATACATACAAGCATGCAGGCACACACACACACACATCCAGACACATACTCAAACCTTAGTTGAAATACGATCTAGTTACCTATAACTCCAAAAATAGTTATGTTTTAATTTTATATTTATTCACTTATTTTTGGATGTCTTTTGGAATTACCCTACATAGACTATTGTCAACGTCATTCAGAGAACCTACTCTGTGCTACTGAGTTTGTATGCTAGTGAGCTAGCTAGTTCATGTTCAAGTATTGGCAGTGTTGTTTGGTCAACTTTTCGGCCTGTTCTCTGTGAAGTAGAGTTTTGCAACTCTGAGTCTGAATTGTGCTGCTGTGTATTCAACTCTACCTGCCTGGAGCCTTATTCTGATCGCTGGTTTGTTGACTGTTCCATTCGTCCTCTGTGCCATCTGCTGCTTCTGGATTATTAACTCTGGAATCTATTTTGGATTTCCCCTCGCAATATCACTATTGGATCTCCTTCGGCCCGGTGCTCCGCTTCCCCCTGCTTGCTTGCCAGCTAGCTATAGCTATGGCCTCTCCCCCTGAAGCACCTCTCTCCCTGGCTTTCACTTTATTAACTCAGCCTCCACTCTTTTACCATTGGATGGGCCCCAGCTGTCAATCTGTAAGTCTCTGCACTCTTTCTACTGGCGTGTGGTTCTTGCTTGCTACTTATGCCGACCATGCTGGTTGGCTAGGCTAGCTAATTGGCTAACATTCTTTGATAGCTAACTGGTTAGATGGTGTTATGTAATTCCTTTAGTTTACTTTAATGTGGCTCAATTAGCTATTAAAGCTGTAAATTAGGCAGCTAAGTGTTGATAGCTACTAGTTGACTAATGCAGTGCTAAGAGTAGGCTGGTTTGTAACAGTAAAAGTATTTGCTTGTAGGTTGGCTGAAAATGTCATTGAAACCAGTAGTCATGAGTACACAATTTGGTTATACTCAAATTTATACATTTGAAGATATTACTGTCGGAGTTTACGTTATAGGCTGGCTGGCTGGCCGTGTCCTCTTTATGACATGTCTTCCCTCTGTGTGCCTTGTAGTTACCACGCATGACTGCATTTGTTAGTGACAGAGACATGGTTGTTGAATTCATTCATTTTCAGTCCTGTGGACTTCACCAAGTGAGTTCTTACTGTAGGTGAATGTTATTATTAAAATTAAACTGTTTATAACAATACTTGACATACAGTATATCATAAGGCCTTACTTTGACAGCCAAGTTTTACCCTAACCCAGTGGTGTTAGGAACTTCCTGGATTTTTACAGGCCACATCAGGCCTGCAAGTCTATTGAATCCAACCACAGTAAGCACATCCAACAGATTAACATTTTATTCACCCGCAACCTGCATTCACAATGACTGTCAGGGTTAGGAGCATTGATAAAGGAGACTACCTAAACCATTTAAACTGGAACAACCATTTCATTAACAGGAGCAATACAACTGACTATCTGATTGGATAAGTTACGAAAAATGTATGTAATCAATCAATGTACATGAAAAAGCAGATATTAAATCAGTAGAGCAGGGGCCTAGTGGCTAGAGCATTGGACTACTAAACTAGTAAACAAAAGGTTGCAAGATCGAATCCCAGAGCTGACAAGGTACAAAATCTGTCGTTCTGCCCCTGAACAAGGCAGTTAACACACTGTTCCTAGGCCATCATTGAAAATAAGAATTTATTCTTAACTGACTTGCCTAATTAAATAAAAGTTAAGAAAATAAATACATGCTGGGAAATATGATGGGTCTAGTTTTGATGGGAATGTTATACTTTCCACAGAGTAAAACTTACACACAACACTAGTTATGAACACCAACACTGGGGCTCTTTTACACCACTGAGTGTTAATTTCACTCTTAGAGAGTTAATCAACACTAGAAATACAGAAAATCAAGGCTAGGCAACAGTGGCCAATTTGCTGTGTGCCTGGTCTTGCCTGCATCCTCTCATACAGACTCATAATCCCCTCACCTTCCACATACACATCAGGGAGAGAAAACAGAAACAGAAAACAGAAAACAGAATAGAGATACAGTATGTAGGCACTAGGAAGAGAAAGGAGCAATGCTAATAGGCCATAGAGCCAGGCTGCTCTCAGGGTATCCATTGGCAAAGACATATTAAAGTTTTCAACCCCAAAGGCGCAACATCAACCCCAAAGGCGCAACATCGCAATACTTCCGGGAAGCAGACTTGACAGACCAGACCGGGTTTGGGGTTTGACAAATCAATGAGAGAAGTGAAAAATTCATCCTATTATTTTCTCTAATTGTAAAGGCAAAACCGAGATGAAAGTGACAAACTGACACGTTTTCATTTTGACTTTAATTTGACGGCATGCACATGCGCAGTTCGGAGCGACACGACCATTAGACCCGATGACGTGTTTCTGTGCAAGTGCTATGCTAGCTGTGTGTGTGTGTGTGTGTGTGTGTGTGTGTGTGTGTGTGTGTGTGTGTGTGTGTGTGTGTGTGTGTGTGTGTGTGTGTGTGTGTGTGTGTGTGTGTGTGTGTGTGTGTGTGTGTGTGTGTGTGTGTGTGTGTGTGTACAGTTGAAGTCAGAAGTTTACAAACACTTAGGTTGGAGTCATTAAAACTAATTTTTCAACCACTCCACAAAGTTCTTGATAACAAACTAGTTTTGGCAAGTCGGTTAGGACATCTACTTTGAAAATGACACAAGTCATTTTTCCAATAGTGTTTACAGAAAGATAATTTCACTTATATTTCACTATATAACAATTCAGTGGGTCAGAAGTTTACATACACTAAGTTGACTGTGTCTTAAAACAAGCAGGAAAAATTCCAGAAAACGATGTCATGGCTTTAGAAGCTTCTGATAGGCTAATTGACATCATCTGAGTCAATTGGAAATTGTACCTGTGGATGTATTTCAGGCCTACCTTCAAACTCAGTGCTTCTTTGCTTGACATCATGGGAAAATCCAAGAGAAATCAGCTAAGAACTCAGAATAAAAATTGTAGACCTCACAAGTCTGGTTCATACCTGGGAGCAATTTCCAAATGCCTGAAGAGTACCACTTTCATCTGTACAAGTAATAGTACGCAAGTATAAACACCATGGGATAAAGCAGCCGTCATACCGCTCCGGAAGGAGAAGCATTCTGTCTCCTAGAGATGAATGCACTTTGGTGCCAAAAAGTACAAATCAATCCCAGAACAACAGCAAAAGGACCTTGTGAAGATACTGGAGGAAACATGTACAAAGTATCTATATCCACAGAAAAACATGTCTTATATCGACATAACCTGAAAGGCCGCTCAGCAAGGAAGAAGCCACTTCTCCAAAACCAGCATAAAAAGCCAGACTACGGTTTGCAACTGCACAAGGGGACAAAGATCATACTTTTTGGAGAAATGTCCTCTGGTCTGATGAAACAAAAATAGAACTGTTTGGCCATAATGACCATCGTTATGTTTGGAGGAAAAAGGGGAGGCTTGCAAGCCCGAAGAACACCATCCCAAACATGAAGCACAGGGTGGCAGCATCATATATTATGTTGTGGGGGTGCTTTGCTGCAGGAGGGACTGCTGCACTCCACAAAATAGATGGCATCATGAGGATGGAAAATTAAGCAACATCTCAAGACGTAAGTTAAAGTTAAAGTTTGATCGCAAATGGGTCTTCCAAATGGACAATGACTCCAAGTATACTTCCAAAGTTGTGGCAAAATGGCTTAAGGACAACAAAGTCAAGGTATTGGAGTGGCCATCACAAAGCCCTGACCTTAATCCCGTAGAAAATGTGTGGGCAGAACTGAAAAAAGCATGTGCGAGCAAGGAGGCCTACAAACCTGACTCAGTTAAACCAGCTTTGTCACGAGGAATGGGCCAATATTCACCCAACTTATTGTGGGAAGCTTGTGGAAGGCTACCCGAAACGTTTGACCCAAGTTAAACAATTTAAAGGCAATGCTACCAAATACTAATTGAGTGTATGGAAACTTATGACCCCATGGGAAGGTTATGAAAGAAAAAAAAATGCTGAAATAAATCATTCTCTCTACTATTATTCTGACATTTCTCATTCTTAAAATAAAGTGGTGATCCTAACTGACCTAAGACAGGGAATTGTTACTTGGATTAAATGTCAGGAATTGTGAAAAACTGAGTTTCAATGTATTTGGCTAAGGTGTATGTAAACTTCCAACTTCAACTGTATGTATGTGTG
>NW_026289868.1:0-17500 GCF_023373465.1 Oncorhynchus keta
ACAGGTAAACACAGCA
Source organism: Oncorhynchus keta (assembly GCF_023373465.1). NCBI lineage: Eukaryota > Metazoa > Chordata > Actinopteri > Salmoniformes > Salmonidae > Oncorhynchus > Oncorhynchus keta. The sequence goes on from NW_026289868.1 coordinate 17, forward strand.
GGTAAACACAACATTACACAGCAGGTAAACACAACATTACACAACAGGTAAACACAACAGGTAAACACAACATTACACAGCAGGTAAACACAACGTTACACAGCAGGTAAACACAACATTACACAGCAGGTAAACACAACGTTACACAACAGGTAAACACAATGTTACACAACAGGTAAACACAACATTACACAACAGGTAAACAGAACATTACACAGCAGGTAAACACAACGTTACACAACAGGTAAACACAACGTTACACAACAGGTAAACACAACAGGTAAACACAACATTACACAACAGGTAAACACAACGTTACACAACAGGTAAACACAACAGGTAAACACAACATTACACAACAGGTAAACACAACGTTACACAACAGGTAAACACAACAGGTAAACACAACATTACACAACAGGTAAACACAACATTACACAGCAGGTAAACACAACAGGTAAACACAACATTACACAACAGGTAAACACAACATTACACAGCAGGTAAACACAACATTACACAACAGGTAAACACAGCAGGTAAACACAACATTACACAGCAGGTAAACACAACATTACACAACAGGTAAACACAACAACACAACAGGTAAACACAACATTACACAGCAGGTAAACACAACGTTACACAACAGGTAAACACAACATTACACAACAGGTAAACACAACAGGTAAACACAACATTACACAGCAGGTAAACACAACGTTACACAACAGGTAAACACAACATTACACAACAGGTAAACACAACGTTACACAACAGGTAAACACAACATTACACAGCAGGTAAACACAACAGGTAAACACAACAGGTAAACACAACATTACACAGCAGGTAAACACAACAGGTAAACACAACAGGTAAACACAGCAGGTAAACACAACATTACACAACAGGTAAACACAACATTACACAACAGGTAAACACAACATTACACAACAGGTAAACACAACATTACACAACAGGTAAACAGAACATTACACAACAGGTAAACACAACATTACACAACAGGTAAACACAACATTACACAACAGGTAAACACAACATTACACAACAGGTAAACACAACATTACACAACAGGTAAACACAACATTACACAACGTTACACAACAGGTAAACACAACAGGTAAACACAACATTACACAACAGGTAAACACAACATTACACAACAGGTAAACAGAACATTACACAACAGGTAAACACACCATTACACAACGTTACACAACAGGTAAACACAGCAGGTAAACACAACATTACACAACATTACACAACAGGTAAACACAACAGGTAAACACAACAGGTAAACACAACAGGTAAACACAACAGGTAAACACAACATTACACAACAGGTAAACACAACATTACACAGCAGGTAAACACAACATTACACAGCAGGTAAACACAACATTACACAACAGGTAAACACAACATTACACAGCAGGTAAACACAACATTACACAACAGGTAAACACAACATTACACAACAGGTAAACACAACATTACACAACGTTACACAACAGGTAAACACAACATTACACAGCAGGTAAACACAACATTACACAACAGGTAAACACAACGTTACACAACAGGTAAACACAACATTACACAACAGGTAAACACAACATTACACAACGTTACACAACAGGTAAACACAACGTTACACAACAGGTAAACACAACATTACACAGCAGGTAAACACAACAGGTAAACACAACATTACACAGCAGGTAAACACAACGTTACACAACAGGTAAACACAACATTACACAGCAGGTAAACACAACGTTACACAACAGGTAAACATAACATTACACAGCAGGTAAACACAGCAGGTAAACATAACATTACACAGCAGGTAAACACAGCAGGTAAACACAACATTACACAACAGGTAAACACAGCAGGTAAACACAACGTTAGACAACAGGTAAACACAACATTACACAACAGGTAAACACAACATTACACAGCAGGTAAACACAACATTACACAGCAGGTAAACACAACATTACACAACAGGTAAACACAACATTACACAACAGGTAAACACAACAGGTAAACACAATGTTACACAACAGGTAAACACAACAGGTAAACACAACATTACACAACAGGTAAACACAACATTACACAGCAGGTAAACACAGCATTACACAACAGGTAAACACAACATTACACAACAGGTAAACACAACATTACACAACAGGTAAACACAACAGGTAAACACAACATTACACAACAGGTAAACACAACATTACACAACAGGTGTACATGTAAACATACTGACCGTAACTTCCAGTTATTACCCTAACTGTTGTCTCTCTCTCTCTCCTCCGCCTCTGACCCCCCAGATTGAGGTAATGTGTCTGTAGCTTTTGTTGTGGTTGTTGTTTGTTGTTCCCCTTAGCAACCCTAGTAACTACTCCTAGTACTGATTGGTTGTCACGGTAACAGATCCTGGAGGCCACGCCCTGTTGGAATCCTTCGGGAACGCCAAAACGGTCCGGAATGACAACTCTAGCCGCTTCGGGAAATATGTGAGATATTTCTGGAGGAGTGAGTAGTGCGCTTACATTATTACGTTAACCAAAATCAATCGATCAATCAATCAGGTAGAAGCATTTCAACACCTATAAACCAGAGAGGAACCAGGCTATGAGGAGTGAGTAGTGTATTTACGTTAATTTGTTACCACAGTCAATCAGTCAATCAGGTAGAAGCATTTCAACACCTATAAACCTAGAGAGGAACCAGGCTATGAGGAGTGAGTAGTGTATTTACGTTAATTTGTCACCACAGTCAATCAGTCAATCAGCATTACAACAATAAACCTAGAGAGGAAAATGTATTGTATTTACGAATTTGTTACCACAGTCAATCACTCAATTATATCAGCTGATGGGAGCGGAACTGTCTATACTCCATGTTACCACGGTAACTCAGTCTATACGCCACGGTAACTCTGTATAAACACCATGTTACGGTAACTCGGTCTATACGCCACGTTACCACGGTAACTCTGTATAAACACCATGTTACCATGGTAAACTACCAGCGGAGGCTGTGAGGGGAGGACAGAGTTACCATGGAAACCACGTGTCTGAAGCATTTTGATACCATTACCACTGTTGGTAAGCCAATACTACGAGTCAATAAGGTGCCACCAACACCACGTTACCACGGTAACTCTGTCTATACCCCACGTTACCATGGTAACTCTGTCTGTACCAGCGGAGGCTGCTGAGGGAGGAGACAGAGTGACTGGAAACATTTTGATACCGATCCTCTGATTCCGCTCCAGCCAATACTACGAGCATTCACTCCCTAATTAAGGTGCCACCAACCTCCTGTGGTCCGTACGCCACGTTACCACGGTAACTCCGCTGGTGTAACAGGGCGGTGGCTACAGTATCAGTGACACCCTGACGTTGGACGGGTACACGACAAGGTGTGACACGGTGTCGAGCTGAACTCCCATAATGCTCAGTCATACGTGACTTATTAATGAAACGTGGGTTACTTAACACTGAGAGACAAGAGAACTCACTGTGTTGTGTGTGTGTGTGTGCGTGTGTGTGTGTGTGTGTGTGTGTGTGTGTGTGTGTGTGTGTGTGTGTGTGTGTGTGTGTGTGTGTGTGTGTGTGTGTGTGTGTGTAGGGGTGTGTGTGTGTGGTAGGGGTGAGACAGCGGTGCCATAACATCTCAGTATCTACTGGAGAAGTCCCGATCGTCTTTCAGGTGAGACACACACACACACAGAAACACACACCCACACGCCACACCACATCAGTGAGTTGTTGATAAGGAGAGGGCCAGCTGTAGCTCAGTGAGTTGTTGATAAGGAGAGGGCCAGCTGTAGCTCAGTGAGTTGTTGACGTGGAGAGGGCCAGCTGTAGCCAGTGAGTTGTTGATGAGGGAGAGGGCCACTGTAGCTCAGTGAGTTGATTGATAAGGAGAGGGCCAGCTGTAGCTCAGTGAGTTGTTGACGTGGAGAGGGCCAGCTGTAGATCAGTGAGTTGTTGATAAGGAGAGGGCCAGCTGTAGATCAGTGAGTTGTTGATAAGGAGAGGGCCAGCTGTAGATCAGTGAGTTGTTGATAAGGAGAGGGCCAGCTGTAGATCAGTGAGTTGTTGACGTGGAGAGGGCCAGCTGTAGATCAGTGAGTTGTTGATGTGGAGAGGGCCAGCTGTAGATCAGTGAGTTGTTGATAAGGAGAGGGCCAGCTGTAGATCAGTGAGTTGTTGATAAGGAGAGGGCCAGCTGTAGATCAGTGAGTTGTTGATAAGGAGAGGGCCAGCTGTAGATCAGTGAGTTGTTGATAAGGAGAGGGCCAGCTGTAGATCAGTGAGTTGTTGATAAGGAGAGGGCCAGCTGTAGATCAGTGAGTTGTTGATAAGGAGAGGGCCAGCTGTAGATCAGTGAGTTGTTGATAAGGAGAGGGCCAGCTGTAGCTCAGTGAGTTGTTGATAAGGAGAGGGCCAGCTGTAGATCAGTGAGTTGTTGATAAGGAGAGGGCCAGCTGTAGATCAGTGAGTTGTTGATAAGGAGAGGGCCAGCTGTAGATCAGTGAGTTGTTGATAAGGAGAGGGCCAGCTGTAGATCAGTGAGTTGTTGATAAGGAGAGGGGCCAGCTGTAGATCAGTGAGTTGTTGATAGGAGAGGGCCAGCTGTAGATCAGTGAGTTGTTGGCGTGGAGAGGGCCAGCTGTAGATCAGTGAGTTGTTGATAAGGAGAGGGCCAGCTGTAGATCAGTGAGTTGTTGATAAGGAGAGGGCCAGCTGTAGATCAGTGAGTTGTTGATAAGGAGAGGGCCAGCTGTAGATCAGTGAGTTGTTGATAAGGAGAGGGCCAGCTGTAGATCAGTGAGTTGTTGATAAGGAGAGGGTCAGCTGTAGATCAGTGAGTTGTTGCCAGCTGTAGATCAGTGAGTTGTTGATAAGGAGAGGGCCAGCTGTAGATCAGTGAGTTGTTGATAAGGAGAGGGGCCAGCTGTAGATCAGTGAGTTGTTGATAAGTGGAGAGGGCCAGCTGTAGATCAGTGAGTTGTTGATAAGGAGAGGGCCAGCTGTAGATCAGTGAGTGTAGATCAGTGATAAGGAGAGGGCCAGCTGTAGATCAGTGAGTTGTTGATAAGGAGAGGGCCAGCTGTAGATCAGTGAGTTGTTGATAAGGAGAGGGCCAGCTGTAGATCAGTGAGTTGTTGATAAGGAGAGGGCCAGCTGTAGATCAGTGAGTTGTTGATATGGAGAGGGCCAGCTGTAGATCAGTGAGTTGTTGATAAGGAGAGGGCCAGCTGTAGATCAGTGAGTTGTTGATAAGGAGAGGGCCAGCTGTAGATCAGTGAGTTGTTGATAAGGAGAGGGCCAGCTGTAGGTCAGTGAGTTGTTGATGAGGAGAGGGCCAGCTGTAGATCAGTGAGTTGTTGATAAGGAGAGGGCCAGCTGTAGATCAGTGAGTTGTTGATGAGGAGAGGGCCAGCTGTAGATCAGTGAGTTGTTGACGGGGAGAGGGCCAGCTGTAGATCAGTGAGTTGTTGATAAGGAGAGGGCCAGCTGTAGATCAGTGAGTTGTTGATAAGGAGAGGGCCAGCTGTAGCTCAGTGAGTTGTTGATAAGGAGAGGGCCAGCTGTAGATCAGTGAGTTGTTGATAAGGAGAGGGCCAGCTGTAGATCAGTGAGTTGTTGATAGTGAGTTGCTGGAGAGGGCCAGCTGTAGATCAGTGAGTTGTTGATAAGGAGAGGGCCAGCTGTAGATCAGTGAGTTGTTGATAAGGAGAGGGCCAGCTGTAGATCAGTGAGTTGTTGATAAGGAGAGGGCCAGCTGTAGTAGATCAGTGAGTTGTTGAGGGCCAGCTGTAGATCAGTGAGTTGTTGATGATCAGTGGAGAGGGCCAGCTGTAGATCAGTGAGTTGTTGGAGAGGGCCAGCTGTAGATCAGTGAGTTGTTGATAAGGAGAGGGCCAGCTGTAGATCAGTGAGTTGTTGATGAGTTGTTGATGGAGAGGGCCAGCTGTAGATCAGTGAGTTGTTGATAAGGAGAGGGCCAGCTGTAGATCAGTGAGTTGTTGATAAGGAGAGGGCCAGCTGTAGATCAGTGAGTTGTTGATAAGGAGAGGGCCAGCTGTAGATCAGTGAGTTGTTGATGAGTTGTTGATAAGGAGAGGGCCAGCTGTAGATCAGTGAGTTGTTGATAAGGAGAGGGCCAGCTGTAGATCAGTGAGTTGTTGACGTGGGAGAGGGCCAGCTGTAGATCAGTGAGTTGTTGATATGGAGAGGGCCAGCTGTAGATCAGTGAGTTGTTGATAAGGAGAGGGCCAGCTGTAGATCAGTGAGTTGTTGATAAGGAGAGGGCCAGCTGTAGCTCAGTGAGTTGTTGATAAGGAGAGGGCCAGCTGTAGATCAGTGAGTTGTTGATGGGAGAGGGCCAGCTGTAGATCAGTGAGTTGTTGATGAGGAGAGGGCCAGCTGTAGATCAGTGAGTTGTTGACGTGGAGAGGGCCAGCTGTAGATCAGTGAGTTGTTGATAAGGAGAGGGCCAGCTGTAGATCAGTGAGTTGTTGATAAGGAGAGGGCCAGCTGTAGATCAGTGAGTTGTTGATAAGGAGAGGGCCAGCTGTAGATCAGTGAGTTGTTGATAAGGAGAGGGCCAGCTGTAGATCAGTGAGTTGTTGATAAGGAGAGGGCCAGCTGTAGATCAGTGAGTTGTTGATAAGGAGAGGGCCAGCTGTAGATCAGTGAGTTGTTGATAAGGAGAGGGCCAGCTGTAGATCAGTGAGTTGTTGATAAGGAGAGGGCCAGCTGTAGATCAGTGAGTTGTTGATAAGGAGAGGGCCAGCTGTAGATCAGTGAGTTGTTGATAAGGAGAGGGCCAGCTGCTCAGTGAGTTGTTGACGGGAGAGGGCCAGCTGTAGATCAGTGAGTTGTTGATAGGAGAGGGCCAGCTGTAGATCAGTGAGTTGTTGACGTGGAGAGGGCCAGCTGTAGATCAGTGAGTTGTTGACGTGGAGAGGGCCAGCTGTAGATCAGTGAGTTGTTGACGGAGAGGGCCAGCTGTAGATCAGTGAGTTGTTGATGGAGAGGGGCCAGCTGTAGATCAGTGAGTTGTTGATAAGGAGAGGGCCAGCTGTAGATCAGTGAGTTGTTGATAAGGAGAGGGCCAGCTGTAGATCAGTGAGTTGTTGATAGGAGAGGGCCAGCTGTAGATCAGTGAGTTGTTGATAAGGAGAGGGCCAGCTGTAGATCAGTGAGTTGTTGACGTGGAGAGGGCCAGCTGTAGATCAGTGAGTTGTTGATAAGGAGAGGGCCAGCTGTAGATCAGTGAGTTGTTGATAAGGAGAGGGCCAGCTGTAGATCAGTGAGTTGTTGATAGGAGAGGGGAGAGGGCCAGCTGTAGCTCAGTGAGTTGTTGATAAGGAGAGGGCCAGCTGATCAGTGAGTTGTTGAGGAGAGGGCCAGCTGTAGATCAGTGAGTTGTTGATAGGAGAGGGCCAGCTGTAGATCAGTGAGTTGTTGATAAGGAGAGGGCCAGCTGTAGATCAGTGAGTTGTTGATAAGGAGAGGGCCAGCTGTGAGATAAGGAGAGGGCCAGTGAGATCAGTGAGTTGATGGAGAGGGCCAGCTTAGATCAGTGAGTTGTTGAGGAGAGGGCCAGCTGTAGATCAGTGAGTTGTTGACGTGGAGAGGGCCAGCTGTAGATCAGTGAGTTGTTGATAAGGAGAGGGCCAGCTGTAGATCAGTGAGTTGTTGATAAGGAGAGGGCCAGCTGTAGATCAGTGAGTTGTTGACGTGGAGAGGGCCAGCTGTAGCTCAGTGAGTTGTTGATAAGGAGAGGGCCAGCTGTAGATCAGTGAGTTGTTGATAAGGAGAGGGCCAGCTGTAGATCAGTGAGTTGTTGATAAGGAGAGGGCCAGCTGTAGATCAGTGAGTTGTTGATAAGGAGAGGGCCAGCTGTAGATCAGTGAGTTGTTGATAAGGAGAGGGCCAGCTGTAGATCAGTGAGTTGTTGATAAGGAGAGGGCCAGCTGTAGATCAGTGAGTTGTTGATGTGGAGAGGGCCAGCTGTAGATCAGTGAGTTGTTGATAAGGAGAGGGCCAGCTGTAGATCAGTGAGTTGTTGACGTGGAGAGGGCCAGCTGTAGATCAGTGAGTTGTTGATGTGGAGAGGGCCAGCTGTAGATCAGTGAGTTGTTGATCAGTGAGTTGTTGATGTGGAGAGGGCCAGCTGTAGATCAGTGAGTTGTTGATAAGGAGAGGGCCAGCTGTAGATCAGTGAGTTGTTGATAAGGAGAGGGCCAGCTGTAGATCAGTGAGTTGTTGATAAGGAGAGGGCCAGCTGTAGATCAGTGAGTTGTTGATTCAGTGAGTTGTTGAGGGCCAGCTGTAGATCAGTGAGTTGTTGATAAGGAGAGGGCCAGCTGTAGCTCAGTGAGTTGTTGATAAGGAGAGGGCCAGCTGTAGATCAGTGAGTTGTTGATAAGGAGAGGGCCAGCTGTAGATCAGTGAGTTGTTGATAAGGAGAGGGCCAGCTGTAGATCAGTGAGTTGTTGATGGAGAGGGCCAGCTGTAGATCAGTGAGTTGTTGATAGGAGAGGGCCAGCTGTAGCTCAGTGAGTTGTTGATAAGGAGAGGGCCAGCTGTAGATCAGTGAGTTGTTGATAAGGAGAGGGCCAGCTGTAGATCAGTGAGTTGTTGATAAGGAGAGGGCCAGCTGTAGCTCAGTGAGTTGTTGATAAGGAGAGGGCCAGCTGTAGATCAGTGAGTTGTTGATAAGGAGAGGGCCAGCTGTAGATCAGTGAGTTGTTGATAAGGAGAGGGCCAGCTGTAGATCAGTGAGTTGTTGATAAGGAGAGGGCCAGCTGTAGCTCAGTGAGTTGTTGATGTGGAGAGGGCCAGCTGTAGCTCAGTGAGTTGTTGATAGGAGAGGGCCAGCTGTAGCTCAGTGAGTTGTTGATAAGGAGAGGGCCAGCTGATCAGTGAGTTGTTGATAAGGAGAGGGCCAGCTGTAGATCAGTGAGTTGTTGATCAGTGAGTTGTTGGAGAGAGGGCCAGCTGTAGATCAGTGAGTTGTTGACGTGGAGAGGGCCAGCTGTAGATCAGTGAGTTGTTGATGAGGAGAGGGCCAGCTGTAGATCAGTGAGTTGTTGACGTGGAGAGGGCCAGCTGTAGATCAGTGAGTTGTTGATAAGGAGAGGGCCAGCTGTAGATCAGTGAGTTGTTGATGTGGAGAGGGCCAGCTGTAGCTCAGTGAGTTGTTGACGTGGAGAGGGCCAGCTGTAGATCAGTGAGTTGTTGATAAGGAGAGGGCCAGCTGTAGATCAGTGAGTTGTTGATAAGGAGAGGGCCAGCTGTAGATCAGTGAGTTGTTGACGTAAGAGGGCCAGCTGTAGATCAGTGAGTTGTTGATAAGGAGAGGGCCAGCTGTAGATCAGTGAGTTGTTGATAAGGAGAGGGCCAGCTGTAGATCAGTGAGTTGTTGATGGGAGAGGGCCAGCTGTAGATCAGTGAGTTGTTGATAAGGAGAGGGCCAGCTGTAGATCAGTGAGTTGTTGACGTGGAGAGGGCCAGCTGTAGATCAGTGAGTTGTTGATAAGGAGAGGGCCAGCTGTAGATCAGTGAGTTGTTGATAAGGAGAGGGCCAGCTGTAGATCAGTGAGTTGTTGATGAAGGAGAGGGCCAGCTGTAGATCAGTGAGTTGTTGACGTGGAGAGGGCCAGCTGTAGATCAGTGAGTTGTTGATAAGGAGAGGGCCAGCTGTAGATCAGTGAGTTGTTGATAAGGAGAGGGCCAGCTGTAGATCAGTGAGTTGTTGATAAGGAGAGGGCCAGCTGTAGATCAGTGAGTTGTTGATAAGGAGAGGGCCAGCTGTAGATCAGTGAGTTGTTGATAAGGAGAGGGCCAGCTGTAGATCAGTGAGTTGTTGATAAGGAGAGGGCCAGCTGTAGATCAGTGAGTTGTTGATAAGGAGAGGGCCAGCTGTAGATCAGTGAGTTGTTGATAAGGAGAGGGCCAGCTGTAGATCAGTGAGTTGTTGATAAGGAGAGGGCCAGCTGTAGATCAGTGAGTTGTTGATAAGGAGAGGGCCAGCTGTAGATCAGTGAGTTGTTGACGTGGAGAGGGCCAGCTGTAGATCAGTGAGTTGTTGATAAGGAGAGGGCCAGCTGTAGCTCAGTGAGTTGTTGATAAGGAGAGGGCCAGCTGTAGATCAGTGAGTTGTTGATAAGGAGAGGGCCAGCTGTAGCTCAGTGAGTTGTTGACGTGGAGAGGGCCAGCTGTAGATCAGTGAGTTGTTGACGTGGAGGGGCTACAGCTATGATGCTTCGGAAAGGGGAGGGGCAGGTAGCCTCCACTGGTAAAGATGTTGAGCAGGCAGTCAGACACTGGAAGACGTTTCTGAGGGACAGAGTGAAAACTTGACATGCCCCGAAACGTAAAATAACATTAACTGGTTCCCATGTTTTTAAATAATCGGTTCTGTTCCAGAACAGTATAGATCACTTTCGTTCGGGTTCTGTTTCTGTTCCTTATTTTCCAGTTTTCTGTTCTGTTCCCTGAACCAGTTCCAACCCCAGCTATGTTGTACTGTATCTTCTATTCTATGTGTGTGTGTGTGTGTGTGCTGTGTGTGTGTGTGTGTGTGTGTGTGTGTGTGTGTGTGTGTGTGTGTGTGTGTGTGTGTGTGTGTGTGTGTGTGTGTGTGTGTGTGTGTGTGTGTGTGTGTGTGTGTGTGTGTGTGTTCAGGGTAAATCAGAGAGAAACTACCACATCTTCTATGAGATGCTGTCTGGTCTGGAGCCTCACCAAAACGCTCTCTTTACCTGCAAGAGGCGGAGACATACTTTTACCTTAACCAGGTACACACACACACACACACACACACACACACACACAGAATAGGTCGATCCGTCCTCCAATAATGTCTTTAAAGGTGCAACGTTCAGAAATCACACCTCCATTTCCTGCTTGATAAAATAGTTTATGTGTCTAGTGTTCTAAATTCTAAACCGCTGTGAAATATATTTTCCATAATCAATAAAATATTGTTGTTTTAGATGTTAACCGAATGTAAAAGACGCAAAAAAACAAAATGTTAAGACCGGGAAGCATAGATATTGCGCACATAGAACAGATTATATCACATTTAGACTGGCTTTCAATGAGAATGACAGATCTATAACACATAGAACAGATCTACCTCTCCTTAGACTGGCTTTCAATGAGAATGACAGATCTATAACACATAGAACAGATCTATCTCTCCTTAGACTGGCTTTCAATGAGAATGACAGATCTATAACACATAGAACAGATCTATCTCTCCTTAGACAGTGGCTTTCAATGAGAATGACAGATCTATAACACATAGAACAGATCTATCTCTTCTTAGAGGGGCTTTCAATGAGAATGACATATCTATAACACACATGCCTGTGTGAATTTGGTGGGTCAACAGAATGGTGTTGGGAGAGGGCCAGCTGACAGAATGAGTGTATACCCCAACAACAGAATGGTGTGGGTCAACAGAACCCCAACAACAGAATGGTGTAGGTCGACAGAGGGCCACCCCAACAACAGAATGGTGTGGGTCGTATCCCAACAACAGAATGGTGTGGGTCGTATCCCAACGACAGAATGGTGTGGGACCCCAACAACAGAATGGTGCATCCCAACAACAGAATGGTGTGGGTCGACGTTCCCAACGACAGAATGGTGTGGGTCGTATCCCAACAACAGAATGGTGTGGGTCGTATCCCAACAACAGAATGGTGTGGGTCGTACCCCAACAACAGAATGGTGTGGGTCTGTACCCCAACAACAGAATGGTGTGGGTCGTATCCCAACGACAGAATGGTGTGGGTCTGTATCCCAACAACAGAATGGTGTGGGTCGTATCCCAACAACAGAATGGTTGTGTTTCCCCCAGAATACAACAGAATTCTCCTGGTGTCCCTCTGTACCAGGGTGGTGACTGTGCGATAGAGGGGAAGGAACAGCAGATTTGTCGTGTGCAGTGCCATGGACATCCTGTGTTTCAACTGATGACAGAATGGTCAGGTCTCCGTTCTACACCTGGGAATGTTTACTGGGTCAGCCATACCAACTATAACAGAATGGTGTAACCTCTAACCTCTACCTCAACCCCTAACCCACAGACTACTGTCCTGGGTCTACACCTGGGGACAACAGACTTGGCCATAGACCAGGTCTATAACCTCAACTAACCCAGAATGGTCTGGGTCGTAACCCCAACCCCTAACAGAATCTGGTAACCTCTAACCAGAACAGATTAACATTGTAACAGAATGGTGTGGGTCTAACCCAACTACAGAACCTCCTGGTAACTTTCTAACCTCCAACAACAGAACAGATCTAACCCCTAACCCATGGTGTGGAGACTACTGTCCAACAACACAATGGTGGGAATGTTTACTTCCAGCCATACAGATGGGAAGGGCCAGGACTATAACCTCTAACCCCTCAACCCCTAACCTCTAATCTATAACCTCTAACCCCTCCTTAGACTGGCCCTAACAGAATCTGTAGACTACTGTATCCCTACACCAGAATGTTTACTTCCAGCCATACCAGGTGTGACTATAACAACAGAACCCCTAACCTCTAACCTCTAACCTTTTCCTAACCCCAACAACAGAATACTGTTACTACACTGGGAATGGTTTAGGTCCAGCCTTTTTCAGAATACTATAACCTTTATGTTTTTTAACCGACAGAATTTAACCAGGCAAGTCAGTTAACCCCAACAACAGAAACCTTATTTTCAAATCCAGAATGGTGTGGGTTAACCTAACTTCAGGGGCAGAACCCCATGGTTTGTACCTTAACCACAGAATGGGTGAACTAACCTCTAACCCCAACAACCCAACGCTCTAACCCCTAACAACAGAATGGTTTGGTAACCCCTAACCAGAATGAGTAACCTCTAACCCTAACAACAGAATGGTGTGGTCGTACCCCAACAACAGAATCCACCCCAACAAAATAGACCCATCTGAGACTACATGTCCTCACGTTCTACAACTGGGGTGTTTATAATTACCAGGAAATGTATTTAAAATCTAACCCCTAAAACCCCTAATGGTGTGGGATCCAACAACAGAATGGTGAACCTCAACCTCTAACCCCCTAAACAACTCTAACCCCTAACCCCAACCTCTTAACCCAACAACAGAATGGTGTAACCCCTAACCTCTAACCTGTAATCCCCCTAACCCCTAACCTAAAACCTTTTAATGGGTTGAACCCAACTTTTTTAATTTTTTAGACCTTTCCACCTGGGGAATGTTTACTTCCAGCCATACCAGGGTATTTCAATAACCCCTAACCTCTAACCAGAACCCATCTGTAGACTACTGTCCTCCGTTCTACACCTGGGGAATGTTTACTTCCCAACAACAGAAGCCATCCCAACCAGGTACTATAACCTCTAACCTCTAACCTCTAACCCCAACCTGGGAACCTAACCCCTAACCCATCTGTAGACTACTGTCCTCCAACGTTCTACACCTGGGAATGTTTACTCCATCCCCATATCCCAGGTACTATAACCTGCTAACAAAAAAAAGGATCCAGGGGAGAACTAACCCCTAACCCCTAACCCTAACCTCTAACCTCTAACTGTGCGATAACCACTAACCTCTAACCATCTAACCTCTAACAGAACCCATCTGTAGACTACTGTCCTCCGTTCTACACCTGGGGAATGTTTACTTCCAGCCATACCAGGTACTATAACCTCTAACCTCTAACCCCTAACCTCTAACCCCTAAACTCTAACCTCTAACCCCTAATCTCTAACCTCTAACCTCTAACCCCTAACCCCTAACCCCTAACCTCTAACCTAACCCCTAACCCCTAACCTCTACCTCTAACACCTAACAGTGTGTTTTAATATTGCAGTATAATATACAGTATATAGTGTATTTAATGTATAGAACAGTGTGTTTTATATGCACTATAATATACAGTATATAGTGTATTTAATGTATATAACAGTGTGTTTTAACACTACAGTATAATATACAGTATATAGTGTATTTAATGCATATAACAGTGTGTTTTAACACTGCAGTATAATATACAGTATATAGTGTATTTAATGTATATAACTGTGTTTTAACACTGCAGTATAATATACAGTATATAGTGTATTTAATGTATATAACAGTGTGTTTTAACACTGCAGTATAACATACAGTATATAGTGTATTTAATGTATATAACAGTGTGTTTTATATGGCACTATAATATACAGTATATAGTGTATTTAATGTATATAACAGTGTGTTTTACCACTGCAGTATAATATACAGTATATAGTGTATTTAATGTATATAACTGTGTTTTAACACTGCAGTATAACATACAGTATATAGTGTATTTAATGTATATAACAGTGTGTTTTAACACTGCAGTATAATATACAGTATATAGTGTATTTAATGTATATAACAGTGTGTTTTACCACTGGCACTATAATATACAGTATATAGTGTATTTAATGTATATAACAGTGTGTTTTACCACTGCAGTATAATATACAGTATATAGTGTATTTAATGTATATAACTGTGTTTTAACACTGCCTTATAATATACAGTATATGGTGTATTTAATGTATATAACTGTGTTTTTTAACACTGCAGTATAATATACACTATATAGTGTATTTAATGTATATAACAGTGTGTTTTAACACTTCAGTATAATATACAGTATATAGTGTATTTAATGTACATAACAGTGTGTTTTACCACTGCAGTATAATATACAGTATATAGTGTATTTAATGTATATAACAGTGTGTTTTAACACTTCAGTATAATATACAGTATATAGTGTATTTAATGTATAGAACAGTGTGTTTTAACACTGCAGTATAATATACAGTATATAGTGTATTTAATGTATAGAACAGTGTGTTTTACCACTACAGTATAATATACAGTATATAGTGTATTTAATGTATATAACAGTGTGTTTTAACACTGCAGTATAATATACAGTATATAGTGTATTTAATGTATATAACAGTGTGTTTTACCACTTCAGTATAATATACAGTATATAGTGTATTTAATGTATATAACAGTGTGTTTTAACACTGCAGTATAATATACAGTATATAGTGTATTTAATGTATATAACAGTGTGTTTTAACACTGCAGTATAATATACAGTATATAGTGTATTTAATGTATATAACAGTGTGTTTTAACACTGCAGTATAATATACAGTATATAGTGTATTTAATGTATATAACAGTGTGTTTTACCACTGCAGTATAATATACAGTATATAGTGTATTTAATGTATATAACAGTGTGTTTTATATGGCACTATAATATACAGTATATAGTGTATTTAATGTATATAACAGTGTGTTTTAACACTGCAGTATAATATACAGTATATAGTGTATTTAATGTATATAACAGTGTGTTTTAACACTGCAGTATAATATACAGTATATAGTGTATTTAATGTATATAACAGTGTGTATCCCTGTTGTACAACAGGCTGAAGGCCAGGAAGTGGCGACGGTGGTCAGTGATCAGGAGATCAGAGTGGTAGCTGAGCTGCTCCAGATCTCTCCTGAGGGACTCAAGAAGGCCATGACACACAAAGTCACGGTCAGAACTACACTACCACATTACCTTAGGGTCAGAACTGCACTACTACATTACCTCTACTATATCACACACAAAGTCACAGTCTGAACAACACTACCACATTACCTTAGGGTCAGAACTACACTACTACTACTACATTACCTCTACTATATCACACACAAAGTCACGGTCAGAACTACACTACCACATTACCTTAGGGTCAGAACTACACTACCACATTACCTCTACTATATCACACACAAAGTCACGGTCAGAACTACACTACCACATTACCTTAGGGTCAGAACTGCACTACTACATTACCTCTACTATATCACACACAAAGTCACGGTCAGAACTACACTACCACATTACCTTAGGGTCAGAACTGCACTACTACATTACCTCTACTATATCACACACAAAGTCACGGTCAGAACTACACTACCACATTACCTTAGGGTCAGAACTGCACTACTACATTACCTCTACTATATCACACACAAAGTCACGGTCAGAACTACACTACCACATTACCTTAGGGTCAGAACTACACTACTACATTACCTCTACTATATCACACAAAGTCACGGTCAGAACTATAATACTACATTACCTCTACTATATCACACACAAAGTCATGGTCTGAACTAAACTACCATATTACCTTAGGGTCAGAACTACACTACTACTAATACATTACCTCTACTATATCACACACAATCACAAAGTCATGGTCAGAACTACACTACTACATTACCTCTACTATATCACACACAAAGTCACGGTCAGAACTACACTACCACATTACCTTATGGGCAGAACTACACTACCACATTACCTCTACTATTTCACTACACAATGTCACACTACATCACAGTTACTACATCTACTACATTACCTCTACTACATCACAGTTACTACATCTACTACATTACCTCTACTACATCACAGTTACTACATCTAATACATCTACCACTCTACTACATCACAGTTACTACATCTAATACATTACCTCTACTACATTATAGTTGCTACATCTACTACATTACATCTACTACATCACAGTTACTACATCACAGTTACTACATCTACTACATTACAGTCTACTACATCACAGTTATTACATCTACTACATTACCTCTACTACATCACAGTTATTACATCTACTACATTACCTCTACTACATCACAGTTATTACATCTACTACATTACCTCTACTACATCACATTTACTACATCTACTACATTACCTCTACTACATCACAGTTACTACATCTACTACATTACCTCTACTACATTATAGTTGCAACATCTACTACATTACCTCTACTACATCACAGTTACTGCATCACAGTTACTACATCTACTGCATTATCTCTACTACATCACAGTTACTACATCTACTACATTACCTCTACTACATCACAGTTATTACATCTACTACATTACCTCTACTACATCACAGTTACTACATCTACTACATTACCTCTACTACATCACAGTTACTACATCTACTACATTACCTCTACTACATCACAGTTACTACATCTACTACATTACCTCTACTACATCATGGTTACTACATCACAGTTACTACATCTACTACATTACCTCTACTACATCACAGTTATTACATCTACTACATTACCTGTACTACATCTACTACATTACCTCTACTACATCACAGTTACTACATCTACTACATTACCTCTACTACATCACAGTTATTACATCTACTACATCACAGTTACTACATCACACTTACTACATCACAGTCACTACATCTACTACATTACCTCTACTACATCACAGTTATTACATCTACTACATTACCTCTA
>NW_026289868.1:20000-37500 GCF_023373465.1 Oncorhynchus keta
TTGTCTTCTGACTGCAACTGGCAACACACTGAGCCACAGCCTCCATTAAAAACACATGAGCCTGGACACAAAATGGCGCCTGTGTTCTGACCCAGTTAAGTGGCCAGACTTCCTGCCACCCAGGACCTCTATACCAGGCGGTGTCAGAGGAAAGCCCATGAAATCGTTAAAGAGTCTAGTCACCCAAGTCACAGGCTGTTTTCTCTGCTACCGCATGGCAAGCGGTACCGGAGGACCAAGCGGTACCGGAGGACCAAGCGGTACCGGAGGACCAAGCGGTACCGGAGGACCAAGTGGTACCGGAGGACCAAGTCAAGAACCAGAAGGCTCCTCAAAAGCTTCTACTGCTGAGGCTGTTTTCTCTGCTACCGCATGGCAAGCGGTACCGGAGGATCAAGCGCTACCGGAGGACCAAGCGGTACCGGAGGACCAAGTGGTACCGGAGGACCAAGTCCAGAACCAGAAGGCTCCTCAACAGCTTCTACTGCTGAGGCTGTTTTCTCTGCTACCGCACGGCAAGCGGCACCGGAGGACCAAGCGGTACCGGAGGACCAAGCGGTACCGGAGGACCTGTTTTCTGCTACCGCACCGTACCGAGGACCAAGTCCAGAGGACCAAGTCCAGAAGGCAGAAGGCTCCTCAACAGCTTCTACTGCTGAGGCTGTTTTCTCTGCTACCGCACGGCAAGCGGTACGGAGGACCAAGCGGTACCGGAGGACCAAGTCAAGAACCAGAAGGCTCCTCAACAGCTTCTACTGCTGAGGCTGTTTTCTCTGCTACCGCACGGCAAGCGGTACCGGAGGACCAAGCGGTACCGGAGGACCAAGTCAAGAACCAGAAGGCTCCTCAACAGCTTCTACTGCTGAGGCTGTTTTCTCTGCTACCGCACGGCAAGCGGTACTGGAGGACCAAGTCAAGAACCGGTACCTCAACAGGAGGACCAAGTGGTACCGGAGGACCAAGTCCAGAACCAGAAGGCTCCTCAACAGCTTCTACTGCTGAGGCTGTTTTCTCTGCTACCGCACGGCAAGCGGTACCGGAGGACCAAGCGGTACCGGAGGACCAAGTCCAGAACCAGAAGGCTCCTCAACAGCTTCTACTGCTGAGGCTGTTTCTCTGCTACCGCACGGCAAGCGGTACCGGAGGACCAAGCGGTACCGGAGGACCAAGTCAGAACCAGAAGGCTCCTCAACAGCTTCTACTGCTGAGGCTGTTTTCTCTGCTATGGCAAGCACGGCAAGCGGTACCGGAGGACCAAGGACCAGGTTCCTCAACAGCGGTACTGCTGAGGACCAAGCGGTACCGGAGGACCAAGTCAAGAACCAGAAGGCTCCTCAACAGCTTCTACTGCTGAGGCTGTTTTCTCTGCTACCACAAGGCAAGCGGTACCGGAGGACCAAGCGGTACCGGAGGACCAAGTCAGAACCAGAAGGCATCCTCAACAGCTTCTACTGCTGAGGCTGTTTTCTCTGCTACCGCACGGCAGCGGTACCAGAGGACCAAGGTACCGGAGGACCAAGTCCAGAACCAGAAGGCTCCTCAACAGCTTCTACTGCTGAGGCTGTTTTCTCTGCTACCGCACGGCAAGCGGTACCGGAGGACCAAGTACCGGAGGACCAAGGTCAAGAACCAGAAGGCTCCTCAACAGCTTCTACTGCTGAACAAATAATCTAATATTTACATTGACACCCCTCAAATTACTTTGAGGAACCTGTTTGCCCGAACATTGACTCTGTACTGCTACCCCTCTGCATATAGCCTCAACAGGTATTGTTATTTTATTGTGTTACTTTTTATTTTTTTTATCTTTAGTTTATTTTGTAAATATTTTCTTAACTCTATTTCTTAAAACTGCATCGTTGGTTAAGAGTTTTGTAAATAAGCCATTTCACGGTGCTACTGGCATGGCTCCAGGCACATATGAAGCCATGCCCTGCATTATAACCTGCTGGGCCTTGACCCAAAATGGCGTCCGTGTTCTGAGCCGGTATGTCTGCTTTTCCTGCAGGAGGAGTACATCCGGGAGCAGATCAGCTGGCAAGAGCTTCCCTTCAGGACAACCAGGCCGTCATCAACCTCATCGCCGCTAAGCCTCATGGGATACTGAGGATCCTGGATGACCAGTGCGGCTTCCCCCAGCTTCTACTAGCCACGTCACTTCCTGTGTGTCACCTATAGGTTGAACATAAACCAAGGTAAAGAAAATAGAATTCTAATATCCCAGAAGTCTTTGCTTAAATGAAGGAAGAATTGTAAATAACGGGGACCAAACTTCCGGAGGACCAAGTTAGAAACAGCTCTAGTCCCGTAACTCTGTGACTACCGAGGTGTAACTTCCTGTTCCTGTTGTCCTGTTGACAAGGCGACAGACCCACCTTCCTCCAGAAGTGCAACTATCACCACGGGAACAGCTGATCTGTACGCCCGGCCAAAGATGCCCCTCCCGGAGTTCACACTGAAACACTACGCTGGGAAAGTCACATACCAAGTAAAACACACACACACACACACACACACACACACACACACACACACACACACACACACACACACACACACACACACACACACACACACACACACACACACACACACACACACACACACGCACACACACACACACTCCTAACATTATCTACCATCCAACCTGTTGATGTCCTCCTAACAGGCTCCTTATCTATTTACCATCCCCCTGTTGATGTTCCCGAACATTGACTCTGTAAGCTACCCCTCCCCTATTTTATAACATTATCTACTCCTCCCCTGTTGATGTCCTTCTCTCCTAAAACCCTCGTTGATATTATCTACCATCCCCTGTTGATGTTATAACATTATGGCTCCAGGCACCCTCCCCTGTTGATGTTATATGGCGGCCGTGTTCTGAGCCTCCCCTGTTGATTTTCCTGCAGGATAACATTATCTCTCCTCCCCAGTTGATGTTCTAACTAACCCTCCCCTGTTGATGTTATAACATTATCAGTGGCTCCTCCCCTGTTGATGTTATAACATTATCTACCATCCCCCTGTTGATGTTATAAAATTATCTCCCCTCCCCTGAATCATTATCTCTCCTCCCCTGTTGATGTTATAACATTATCTACCCTCCCCTGTTGATGTTATAACATTATCTAAACTCCTTATTTCTAACCTCCCCTGTTGATGTTCCCCTGTTGATGTTATAACATTATCTCCCTCCCCCTGTTGATGTCCTCCTAACATTATCTCCTCCCATGACCACATTATCACCCCACCACGTCTGTTGACACACACAACATTATCACCCCTCCCCTGTTGATGTCCACACTAACATTATCATTATCTACCCTCCCCTGTTGATGTTATAACATTATCTCTCCTCCCCTGTTGATGTTATAACATTATCTACCTCCCCTGTTGATGTTATAACATTATCTCTCCTCCCCTGTTGATGTTATAACATTATCTAACCTCCCCTGTTGATGTTCTATAACATTATCTCTCCTCCCCTGTTGATGTTCTCCTAACATTATCTAACCTCCTCCCCTGTTGATGTTATAACATTATCTCTAACCTCCCCTGTTGATGTTATAACATTATCTACCTCCCCCCTGTTGATGTTATAACATTATCTAACCTCCCCCTGTTGATGTTATAACATTATCTAACCTCCCCTGTTGATGTTATAACATTATCTAACCTCCCCTGTTGATGTTATAACATTATCTAACCTCCCCTGTTGATGTTCTCCTAACATTATCTCCCTCCCCCTGTTGATGTTCTAACATTATCTCTCCTCCCCTGTTGATGTTTATAACATTATCTAACCTCCCCTGTTGATGTTATAACATTATCTAACCTCCCCTGTTGATGTCCTCCTAACATTATCTAACCTCCCCTGTTGATGTCCTATAACATTATCTACCCTCCCCTGTTGATGTTATAACATTATCTAACCTCCCCTGTTGATGTTATAACATTATCTCCCTCCCCTGTTGATGTCCTCCTAACATTATCTACCCTCCCCTGTTGATGTTATAACATTATCTAACCTCCCCTGTTGATGTTATAACATTATCTACCCTCCCCCTGTTGATGTCCTCCTAACATTATCTCTCCTCCCCCTGTTGATGTTCTCCTAACATTATCTAACCTCCCCCTGTTGATGTTATAACATTATCTCCCCTCCCCCTGTTCTAGGTGCATAAGTTCCTCCATAAGAACTTTGACCTGGTGCGTCAGGACGTTCTGGAGCTGTTCAGTAGCAGTAAGAACCGCATGGTGTCCAACCTGTTCCTCCAACACAGTGAGGGTCTGGCGTCTCAGCAGCGTTCTGCCGCCAGGAGGGGCTCCACCGCCCGCCGCCTCGCCGGTAACACCGTCAGCGCCAAGTTCCAGAGCAGTCTGCAGGACCTGGTGGAGAAGATGGAGAGGTCAGGGTTCTAGGGGGTTCTGCCGTTATATACCACTCGGCACGGACAATTCAATGTCTATTCCACGTTGAAATGACGTGGAAACGACATTTATTCAACCAGTGTGTGCCCAATTGGTGCCCTAGAATTTTGAAGACTAGATCCTGTCCAGCATTCTATGGTTCAAATTCTAGGGTTCTGGGCTTCCGAGTTCTGGGGTTCTAGAGTTCTGAGTACAGCATTCTAGGGTTCTACGTTCCTCATGCTAAGGTTAAAGGTTTTACATTCTAAGTGTGTCTCTACAGATGTAACCCGTACTTTGTACGTTGCATCAAGCCAAACCAGCACAAGGAGCCGGGCCAGTTTGAGATGGAGCTGGTGAAGACCCAACTTCGTTACTCTGGTATCCTGGAGACCATACGCATCAGGAAGGAGGGATACCCAATCAGAATACCCTTCTACCAATTCCTCAACAGGTGGGTCACATGACAGGAAGTCACAGCCTTTAGTGGCATCACTCACTTATTTACTTTTGGCGGCCCAGACTAATAATATGCCGTAGCTCTCTGTTGTTCAGGGCAGCTCGTCCTCTGAGACCAGTATTGTCCATTAATCACTTCTTTAGTCTTCCAAGAGGTGGTACTTCCTCTGGTCTGAGACCAGTGTTGTCCATCACTTCTTTAGTCTCCTAGAGGTGGTACTTCCTCTGGTCTGTTGTCCTAGAGAGTCCAGTACTTCCTCTGGTCTGAGACCAGTGTTGTCCATTAATCACTTCTAAGTCTTCCAAGAGGTGGTACTTCCTCTGGTCTGTCCATGAATCTCTCCTGTGGTCTCCCTCTGGTCTGGAGGTGGTACTTCCTCTGGTCTGAGACCAGTGTTGTCCATCAGAATACTTCCTTCTGTGTTGTCCATTAATCACTTCTTTAGTCTTCCAAAGGTGGTCTCCAGTGAAGTCCATGAGGTGGTCTCCTCAGGAGGTTTACTTCCTCTGGTCTGAGATCAGTGTTGTCCATGAGTCTCTCCTGTGGTCTCCAGGAGGTGGTACTTCCTCTGGTCTGAGACAGTGTTGTCCATGATCTCTCCTGTGGTCTCCTAGGAGGTGGTACTTCCTCTGGTCTGAGACCAGTGTTGTCCATGAATCTCTCCTGTGGTCTCCTAGGAGGTGGTACTTCCTCTGGTCTGAGACCAGTGTTGTCCATGAGTCTCTCCTGTGGTCTCCTAGGAGGTGGAACTTCCTCTGGTCTGAGATCAGTGTTGTCCAGACCAGGAACGATGTTGCTGTGCTACATATAAAGTGTGTGTGTGTGTTCCTCAGGTACAAGGCGTTACTGTGTCTAAAGGAGGTACCTCCAGCGGACGGGGAGACCTGTGTTGAGATGATCCATAAACTCTGCCCTGTTAAACCTGGAACATACCAAGTAGGAGTTACCAAGGTGAGGAGGGGGGGCTGTGTTGAGATGATCTATAAACTCTGCCCTGTTAAACCTGGAACATACCAAGTAGGAGTTACCAAGGTGAGGAGGGGTGGGGGGCTGTGTTGAGATGATCTATAAACTCTGTCCTGTTAAACCTGGAACATACCAAGCAGGAGTTACCAAGGTGAGGAGGGGGGCTGTGTTGAGATGATCTATAAACTCTGTCCTGTTAAACCTGGAACATACCAAGTAGGAGTTACCAAGGTGAGGAGGGGTGGGGGGCTGTGTTGAGATGATCTATAAACTCTGTCCTGTTAAACCTGGAACATACCAAGTAGGAGTTACCAAGGTGAGGAGGAGGGGGGCTGTGTTGAGATGATCTGTCCTTTTAAACCTGGAACATACCAAGTAGGAGTTACCAAGGTGAGGAGGAGGGGGGGCTGTGTTGAGATTATCTATAAACTCTGCCCTGTTAAACCTGGAACATACCAAGCAGGAGTTACCAAGGTGAGGAGGTGTGGGGGGGCTGTGTTGACGCTACAAGCTTGGCACACCTGTATTAGTGGTCATTTCTCGAGTCACGCAGCGGTCTAAGGCACTGCATCTCAGCGCTAGACTCGTCACTACAGACACCATGGTTTGATTCCAGCTGCACCACAACCGGCCGTGATGGAGAGTCCCATATATACCAGGTGTAGTCATTGTAAATAAGAATTTGTTCTTAACTGACATGCGAAGTTGGAGAGGTAGGGTAATCTAGTGTCCCCATGTGTAGATGTTCCTGAAGGAGGAGCTGTAGGAGAGGAAGGGTGATCTAGTGTCCCCATGTGTAGATGTTCCTGAAGGAGGAGCTGTTGGAGAGGAAGGGTGATCTAGTGTCCCCATGTGTAGATGTTCCTGAAGGAGGAGCTGTATGAGAGGAAGGGTGATCTAGTGTCCCCATGAGTAGATGTTCCTGAAGGAGGAGCTGTAGGAGAGGAAGGGTGATCTAGTGTCCCCATGTGTAGATGTTCCTGAAGGAGGAGCTGTTGGAGAGGAAGGGTGATCTAGTGTCCCCATGTGTAGATGTTCCTGAAGGAGGAGCTGTAGGAGAGGAAGGGTGATCTAGTGTCCCCATGTGTAGATGTTCCTGAAGGAGGAGCTGTTGGAGAGGAAGGGTGATCTAGTGTCCCTATGTGTAGATGTTCCTGAAGGAGGAGGTGTACCAGCTGTAGGAGAGGAAGGGTGATCTAGTGTCCCCATGTGTAGATGTTCCTGAAGGAGGAGCTGTATGAGAGGAAGGGTGATCTAGTGTCCCCATGTGTAGATGTTCCTGAAGGAGGAGCTGTAGGAGAGGAAGGGTGATCTAGTGTCCCCATGTGTAGATGTTCCTGAAGGAGGAGCTGTTGGAGAGGAAGGGTGATCTAGTGTCCCCATGTGTAGATGTTCCTGAAGGAGGAGGTGTACCAGCTGTATGAGAGGAAGGGTGATCTAGGGTCCCCATGTGTAGATGTTCCTGAAGGAGGAGCTGTTGGAGAGGAAGGGTGATCTAGTGTCCCCATGTGTAGATGTTCCTGAAGGAGGAGCTGTAGGAGAGGAAGGGTGATCTAGTGTCCCCATGTGTAGATGTTCCTGAAGGAGGAGCTGTAGGAGAGGAAGGGTGATCTAGTGTCCCCATGTGTAGATGTTCCTGAAGGAGGAGCTGTTGGAGAGGAAGGGTGATCTAGTGTCCCCATGTGTAGATGTTCCTGAAGGAGGAGCTGTTGGAGAGGAAGGGTGATCTAGTGTCCCCATGTGTAGATGTTCCTGAAGGAGGAGCTGTAGGAGAGGAAGGGTGATCTAGTGTCCCCATGTGTAGATGTTCCTGAAGGAGGAGCTGTTGGAGAGGAAGGGTAATCTAGTGTCCCCATGTGTAGATGTTCCTGAAGGAGGAGCTGTATGAGAGGAAGGGTGATCTAGTGTCCCCATGTGTAGATGTTCCTGAAGGAGGAGGTGTACCAGCTGTATGAGAGGAAGGGTGATCTAGGGTCCCCATGTGTAGATGTTCCTGAAGGAGGAGCTGTTGGAGAGGAAGGGTGATCTAGTGTCCCCATGTGTAGATGTTCCTGAAGGAGGAGCTGTTGGAGAGGAAGGGTGATCTAGTGTCCCCATGTGTAGATGTTCCTGAAGGAGGAGCTGTTGGAGAGGAAGGGTGATCTAGTGTCCCCATGTGTAGATGTTCCTGAAGGAGGAGCTGTAGGAGAGGAAGGGTGATCTAGTGTCCCCATGTGTAGATGTTCCTGAAGGAGGAGCTGTTGGAGAGGAAGGGTGATCTAGTGTCCCCATGAGTAGATGTTCCTGAAGGAGGAGCTGTAGGAGAGGAAGGGTGATCTAGTGTCCCCATGTGTAGATGTTCCTGAAGGAGGAGCTGTTGGAGAGGAAGGGTGATCTAGTGTCCCCATGTGTAGATGTTCCTGAAGGAGGAGCTGTATGAGAGGAAGGGTGATCTAGTGTCCCCATGAGTAGATGTTCCTGAAGGAGGAGCTGTAGGAGAGGAAGGGTGATCTAGTGTCCCCATGTGTAGATGTTCCTGAAGGAGGAGCTGTTGGAGAGGAAGGGTGATCTAGTGTCCCCATGTGTAGATGTTCCTGAAGGAGGAGCTGTAGGAGAGGAAGGGTGATCTAGTGTCCCCATGTGTAGATGTTCCTGAAGGAGGAGCTGTTGGAGAGGAAGGGTGATCTAGTGTCCCTATGTGTAGATGTTCCTGAAGGAGGAGGTGTACCAGCTGTAGGAGAGGAAGGGTGATCTAGTGTCCCCATGTGTAGATGTTCCTGAAGGAGGAGCTGTATGAGAGGAAGGGTGATCTAGTGTCCCCATGTGTAGATGTTCCTGAAGGAGGAGCTGTAGGAGAGGAAGGGTGATCTAGTGTCCCCATGTGTAGATGTTCCTGAAGGAGGAGCTGTTGGAGAGGAAGGGTGATCTAGTGTCCCCATGTGTAGATGTTCCTGAAGGAGGAGGTGTACCAGCTGTATGAGAGGAAGGGTGATCTAGGGTCCCCATGTGTAGATGTTCCTGAAGGAGGAGCTGTTGGAGAGGAAGGGTGATCTAGTGTCCCCATGTGTAGATGTTCCTGAAGGAGGAGCTGTAGGAGAGGAAGGGTGATCTAGTGTCCCCATGTGTAGATGTTCCTGAAGGAGGAGCTGTAGGAGAGGAAGGGTGATCTAGTGTCCCCATGTGTAGATGTTCCTGAAGGAGGAGCTGTTGGAGAGGAAGGGTGATCTAGTGTCCCCATGTGTAGATGTTCCTGAAGGAGGAGCTGTTGGAGAGGAAGGGTGATCTAGTGTCCCCATGTGTAGATGTTCCTGAAGGAGGAGCTGTAGGAGAGGAAGGGTGATCTAGTGTCCCCATGTGTAGATGTTCCTGAAGGAGGAGCTGTTGGAGAGGAAGGGTAATCTAGTGTCCCCATGTGTAGATGTTCCTGAAGGAGGAGCTGTATGAGAGGAAGGGTGATCTAGTGTCCCCATGTGTAGATGTTCCTGAAGGAGGAGGTGTACCAGCTGTATGAGAGGAAGGGTGATCTAGGGTCCCCATGTGTAGATGTTCCTGAAGGAGGAGCTGTTGGAGAGGAAGGGTGATCTAGTGTCCCCATGTGTAGATGTTCCTGAAGGAGGAGCTGTTGGAGAGGAAGGGTGATCTAGTGTCCCCATGTGTAGATGTTCCTGAAGGAGGAGCTGTTGGAGAGGAAGGGTGATCTAGTGTCCCCATGTGTAGATGTTCCTGAAGGAGGAGCTGTAGGAGAGGAAGGGTGATCTAGTGTCCCCATGTGTAGATGTTCCTGAAGGAGGAGCTGTTGGAGAGGAAGGGTAATCTAGTGTCCCCATGTGTAGATGTTCCTGAAGGAGGAGCTGTAGGAGAGGAAGGGTGATCTAGTGATCCCCATGTGTAGATGTTCCTGAAGGAGGAGCTGTTGGAGATGAAGGGTGATCTAGTGTCCCCATGTGTAGATGTTCCTGAAGGAGGAGCTGTTGGAGATGAAGGGTGATCTAGTGTCCCCATGTGTAGATGTTCCTGAAGGAGGAGCTGTTGGAGAGGAAGGGTGATCTAGTGTCCCCATGTGTAGATGTTCCTGAAGGAGGAGCTGTACCAGCTGTAGGAGAGGAAGGGTGATCTAGTGTCCCCATGTGTAGATGTTCCTGAAGGAGGAGCTGTTGGAGAGGAAGGGTGATCTAGTGTCCCCATGTGTAGATGTTTCTGAAGGAGGAGCTGTTGGAGAGGAAGGGTGATCTAGTGTCCCCATGTGTAGATGTTCCTGAAGGAGGAGCTGTAGGAGAGGAAGGGTGATCTAGTGTCCCCATGTGTAGATGTTCCTGAAGGAGGAGCTGTTGGAGAGGAAGGGTGATCTAGTGTCCCCATGTGTAGATGTTCCTGAAGGAGGAGCTGTATGAGAGGAAGGGTGATCTAGTGTCCCCATGTGTAGATGTTCCTGAAGGAAGAGCTGTAGGAGAGGAAGGGTGATCTAGTGTCCCCATGTGTAGATGTTCCTGAAGGAGGAGCTGTTGGAGAGGAAGGGTGATCTAGTGTCTCCATGTGTAGATGTTTCTGAAGGAGGAGCTGTTGGAGAGGAAGGGTGATCTAGTGTCCCCATGTGTAGATGTTCCTGAAGGAGGAGCTGTAGGAGAGGAAGGGTGATCTAGTGTCCCCATGTGTAGATGTTCCTGAAGGAGGAGCTGTTGGAGATGAAGGGTGATCTAGTGTCCCCATGTGTAGATGTTCCTGAAGGAGGAGCTGTACCAGCTGATGGAGTGGAAGCGTGATCTGGTGTTCCACGTGGCTGCCGTGACCCTGCAGCGCTACACACGGCTATACTTCATCAGGAAGAGACGGAACAAGTTCCGAAACACCATGATTCAACTACAGACCTTCTGTAGAGGACACCTGGCAAGGTAACACACACACACACACACACACACACACACACACACACACACACACACACACACACACACACACACACACACACACACACACACACACACACACACACACACCGCTATAACACCATGATTCAACTACAGACCTTCTGTAGAGGACACCTGGCAAGGTAACACACACACACACACACACACACACACACACACACACACACACACACACACACACACACACACACACACACACACACACACACACACACACCTCACTCACACACTTTTTTCCTTCTGTAAAGTTCTTATGGTTTTGTCCAATCAAACCCTGTCTCTCTCTCTGTAAACAGCCAATCAGAGCATGTCTTCCTGTAAAACAGTTTATCTGAGCTTGTCTCTCTCTAAATAGCCAGTCAGACCCTGTCTCTCTCTCTGTAATCAACCAATCAGAGCATGTCTTTCTGTAAACAGGAAGAGGTTTGCTCTGAAGAGGAAGTACCTCATCAAGTTCCGTTCTATCGTGTTGCTCTACATCAACCGTCGAAGCTATGTGAAGGTAACACACACACACACAGACAGACACACACACAGGGATGGACACACACACATGGACAGACACACACACACACACACACACACACACACACACACACACACACACACACACACACACACACACACACACACACACACACACACACACACACACACACACCAGGGTCCGAAACAGAAGGGATTGAGTGATGAGTGTTTAATGTTTGGGTTCCTTTCAGGCGGAGATCGAGCCAATCAGGAGAGCCGAGGAGGAGTTCAGGAGGATAGAGGAGGTAAAGACCTCGTCCCTTTCCTTCTGACTCCACCTCTGATTGGTTAATTAGTGTTACCACGTGTCCTGGAATGTGTGTGACAGTCCCTCACTTTGACACTTTGACCCCGTGTCCCGCAATCAAATAATCATGTCCCGGGTTTCATCAACAAATTCAAACAATCATGTCCCTGGTTTCATCAACAAATTCAAACAATCATGTCCCTGGTTTCATCAACAAATTCAAACAATCATGTCCCTGGTTTCATCAACAAATTCAAACAATCATGTCCCTGGTTTCATCAACAATTTCAAACAATCATGTCCCGGGTTTCATCAACAAATTCAAACAATCATGTCCCTGGTTTCATCAACAAATTCAAACAATCATGTCCCTGGTTTCATCAACAAATTCAAACAATCATGTCCCTGGTTTCATCAACAAATTCAAACAATCATGTCCCTGGTTTCATCAACAAATTCAAACAATCATGTCCCTGGTTTCATCAACAAATTCAAACAATCATGTCCCTGGTTTCATCAACAAATTCAAACAATCATGTCCCTGGTTATGAAAATATATTCTGTGTATCAGGGAGGGGGGATTCTTGCTAACTCTGTCAGGGTAACTTACGGTTGAGAGTTGGTAAAATATAATACAGGAATACTAGAATACTGGAATACTAGAATAATAAAATACTAGATATTAATATTAGAATATTATAATTATAATCTTCCATAATAGTGGAGGAATATTATAACATTAGAATACTAGAATATTAGAATACTAGAATACTAGAATACTACAAATTAGAATACAATAATAATGGAATAGTAGAATCTCATTATAATGGCATACTATAATATAATAGTAATAGAATACTAGTATATTATAATAATGGAATACCAGAATATTATAATATTATAATAATGGAATACCAGAATATTATAATATTATAATAATGGAATATTAGAATATTTGAATAATAGAATACTAGAATATTATAATAATGGAATACCAGAATATTATAATATTATAATAATGGAATATTAGAATATTTGAATAATAGAATACTAGAATATTAGAATACTAGAATATTATAATGGTATGATAATGGAATACTAGAATATTATAATACAAGAATTCTAGAATACTAGAATATTAGAATACTAGAATAATAGAATACAAGAATACAATAATACCAGACTAATAGAATACTAAAAATACTAAGAATACTAGAATACTAGAATAATAGAATACTAGAATACTAGAATATTATAATAATGGAATACTGGAATAATAGAATAATATAATATTATAAAAATGGAATACTAGACAATTAGAATACTAGATTATTAGAATACAATAATAATGGAATACCAGAATACTAGAATATTATAAAAATAGAATACTAGAATATTAGATTACTGGAATTATAATATTATAATAATGGAATACTAGAATATTAGAATATTAGAATATTGGAAAACTAGAATATTAGAACACTAGAATATTATAATAATAGAATACTGGCATAATAGAATAATATAATATTATATTAATAGAGTACTAGAAAATTAGAATACTAGAATACTAGAATATTAGAATACAATAATAATGGAATACCTGAATACTAGAATATTATAATAATGGAATATTAGAATATTAGAATACTAGAATATTAGAATACTATATTATTAGAATACAATAATAAGGGAATACCAGAATACTAGAATATTATAAAAATAGAATACTAGAATGGTAGAATACTAGCATATATTATATATAATATTATAAAAATAGAATATCAGAATATTATAATATTATAATAATGGAAAACTAGAATACTAGAATAGTAGAATATTAGAATACAATAATAATGGAATACCTGAATAGTAGAATATTATAATAATGGAATACTAGAATATTAGAATACTAGAATATTATAATACTAGAATATTATAATATTAGAATATTATAATATTATAATATTATAATATTATAATAATGGAAAACTAGAATAATATAATACTAGAATAATAGAATACTATAATGCTGGAATAATATAATACTAGAATACTAGAATAATATAATACTATACTACTAGAATCTTATAATAATGCAATACTAGAATTTTAGATTACTAGAATACTAGAATATTAGAATACTAGAATAATAGAATAATATAATCATATAATACTAGAATATTAGAATACTAGAATAATAGAATACTAGAATAATAGAATACTAGAATATTAGAATAATAGAATTCTAAAAATATTAGCATCCTAGAATACCAGAATAATATAATACTAGAATACTAGAATAATGGAATATTATAATAATGGAATACTGGAATAATAGAATAATAGAATACTAGAATCCTGGAATAATATAATACTAGAATATTAGAATACTGGAATACTAGAATATTAGAATAATAGAATACTGGAATACTAGAATTCTAGAATATTAGAAAACTATAGTACTCGAATACTAGAATACAAGAATATTAGAATACTATAATATTAGAATACTGGAATACTAGAATACTAGTATACTAGAATATTAGAATACCAGAATACTAGAATAATAGAATAATAGAATACTAGAATACTAAAAATACTAAGAATTCTAGAATACTAGGATACTAGAATTCTAGAATAGTAGAATACTATAATACTGGAATAGTAGAATAATTGAATAATTGAATACACAAATTATAGAATACTAGAATATTATAATAATGGAATAATATAATAATATAATTTTATAATAATGCAATACTAGAATATTAGAATTGTAGAACACCAGAATAATAGAATAAAATAATATATTGTCCCTCATTTGAGTGTTTTAAATGTGGTCACCCTAGCATTGATCTAAACCCTTGACTGACCCCTGACCTCTAACCTCTAACCCCTCTGTGTAGGAGCGGGCCAACAGAGAAGTGGTGAACGTTACAACTCTGCCCATCCCTGCTGAGTTGGGGTTTCTGCTGCAGGCTACAGCAGGTAGGCTATTATCCTGAATAACACACTAGCTCTGGTCCAGCTCCTCCCATCTCTCTGTCTAGCTCTGGTCCAGCTCCTCCCATCTCCCTGTCTAGCTCTGGTCCAGCTCCTCACATCTCTCTGTGTGTCTAGGTGGCAGGGAGCTCCACTCTGAGTGTCTAGCTCTGGTCCAGCTCCTCACATCTCTCTGTGTGTCTAGGTGGCAGGGAGCTCCACTCTGAGTGCCTAGCTCTGGTCCAGGCCCCTCACATCTCTCTGTATGTCTAGGTGGCAGGGAGCTCCACTCTGAGTGCCTAGCTCTGGTCCAGGCCCCTCACATCTCTCTGTATGTCTAGGTGGCAGGGAGCTCCACTCTGAGTGCCTAGCTCTGGTCCAGGCCCCTCACATCTCTCTGTATGTCTAGGTGGCAGGGAGCTCCACTCTGAGTGCCTAGCTCTGGTCCAGGCCCCTCACATCTCTCTGTGTGTCTAGGTGGCAGGGAGCTCCACTCTGAGTGCCTAGCTCTGGTCCAGGCCCCTCACATCTCTCTGTATGTCTAGGTGGCAGGGAGCTCCACTCTGAGTGCCTAGCTCTGGTCCAGCTCCTCACATCTCTCTGTGTGTCTAGGTGGCAGGGAGCTCCACTCTGAGTGCCTAGCTCTGGTCCAGGCTCCTCACATCTCTCTGTGTGTCTAGGTGGCAGGGAGCTCCACTCTGAGTGCCTAGCTCTGGTCCAGGCCCCTCACATCTCTCTGTATGTCTAGGTGGCAGGGAGCTCCACTCTGAGTGCCTAGCTCTCGTCCAGGCCCCTCACATCTCTCTGTGTGTCTAGGTGGCAGGGAGCTCCACTCTGAGTGCCTAGCTCTGGTCCAGGCCCCTCACATCTCTCTGTCTATCTCTGGTCCAGCTCCTCACATCTCTCTGTGTGTCTAGGTGGCAGGGAGCTCCACTCTGAGTGCCTCGCTCTGGTCCAGGCCCCTCACGTCTCTCTGTGTGTCTAGGTGGCAGGGAGCTCCACTCTGAGTGCCTAGCTCTGGTCCAGGCCCCTCACATCTCTCTGTGTGTCTAGGTGGCAGGGAGCTCCACTCTGAGTGCCTAGCTCTGGTCCAGGCCCCTCACATCTCTCTGTGTGTCTAGGTGGCAGGGAGCTCCACTCTGAGTGCCTAGCTCTGGTCCAGGCCCCTCACATCTCTCTGTATGTCTAGGTGGCAGGGAGCTCCACTCTGAGTGCCTAGCTCTCGTCCAGGCCCCTCACATCTCTCTGTGTGTCTAGGTGGCAGGGAGCTCCACTCTGAGTGCCTAGCTCTGGTCCAGGCCCCTCACATCTCTCTGTCTATCTCTGGTCCAGCTCCTCACATCTCTCTGTGTGTCTAGGTGGCAGGGAGCTCCACTCTGAGTGCCTCGCTCTGGTCCAGGCCCCTCACGTCTCTCTGTGTGTCTAGGTGGCAGGGAGCTCCACTCTGAGTGCCTAGCTCTGGTCCAGGCCCCTCACATCTCTCTGTGTGTCTAGGTGGCAGGGAGCTCCACTCTGAGTGCCTAGCTCTGGTCCAGGCCCCTCACATCTCTCTGTGTGTCTAGGTGGCAGGGAGCTCCACTCTGAGTGCCTAGCTCTGGTCCAGGCCCCTAAGGTCCAGGTGGATCCTCAGCTCACTCTGCCGTTGAACATCAACAACTACCTCATCACTCACTACATAAGGACCATCTTCAGGGTGAGAACACACCGGTATTAAAACGTGTGTTTGATGTTGAGCTCAGTGTTCTGTTGGTGAATCCATGATGTTGAGCTCAGTGTTCAGTTGGTGAATCCATGATGCTGAGCTCAGTGTTCTGTTGGTGAATCCATGATGTTGATGTGTTTGATGTTGAGCTCAGTGTTCTGTTGTGAATCTGTGTTGATGTGTGTTTGATGTTGAGCTCAGTGTTCAGTTATGAATCTGTGTTGATGTTGAGCTCAGTGTTCAGTTGGTGAATCCATGATGTTGAGCTCAGTGTTCAGTTGTGAATCCATGTTGAATTGTGTTTGATGCTGAGCTCAGTGTTTAGTTGTGAATCCATGTTGAAGTGTGTTTGATGTTGAGCTCAGTGTTCAGTTGTGAATCCATGTTGAAGTGTGTTTGATGTTGAGCTCAGTGTTCTGTTGTGAATCTGTGTTGATGTTGAGCTCAGTGTTCAGTTGTGAATCCATGTTGAAGTGTGTTTGATGTTGAGCTCAGTGTTCTGTTGCGAATCTGTGTTGATGTTGAGCTCAGTGTTCAGTTGTGAATCCATGTTGAAGTGTGTTTGATGTTGAGCTCAGTGTTCTGTTGTGAATCTGTGTTGATGTTGAGCTCAGTGTTTAGTTGTGAATCCGTGTTAATGTTGAGCTCAGTGTTCAGTTGATGAATCCATGATATTGATGTGTGTTTGATGTTGAGCTCAGTGTTCTGTTGTGAATCTGTGTTGATGTGTGTTTGATGTTGAGCTCAGTGTTCAGTTATGAATCTGTGTTGATGTTGAGCTCAGTGTTCAGTTGGTGAATCCATGATGTTGAGCTCAGTGTTCAGTTGTGAATCCATGTTGAATTGTGTTTGATGCTGAGCTCAGTGTTTAGTTGTGAATCCATGTTGAAGTGTGTTTGATGTTGAGCTCAGTGTTCAGTTGTGAATCCATGTTGAAGTGTGTTTGATGCTGAGCTCAGTGTTTAGTTGTGAATCCATGTTGAAGTGTGTTTGATGTTGAGCTCAGTGTTCTGTTGTGAATCTGTGTTGATGTTGAGCTCAGTGTTCTGTTGTGAATCCATGTTGAAGTGTGTTTGATGTTGAGCTCAGTGTTCTGTTGTGAATCTGTGTTGATGTTGAGCTCAGTGTTCAGTTGTGAATCCATGTTGAAGTGTGTTTGGTGTTGAGCTCAGTGTTCTGTTGTGAATCTGTGTTGATGTTGAGCTCAGTGTTCAGTTGATGAATCCATGATATTGATGTGTGTTTGATGTTGAGCTCAGTGTTTAGTTGTGAATATGTGTTGATGTGTGTTTGATGTT
>NW_026289868.1:42500-63614 GCF_023373465.1 Oncorhynchus keta
ACAACACACTGTACTACAGATACACTGTTACTATGGTCAGGACAACACACTGTACTACAGACACACTGTTACTATGGTCAGGACAACACACTGTACTACAGACACACTGTTACAATGGTCAGGACAACACACTGTACTACAGACACACTGTTACAATGGTCAGGACAACACACTGTACTACAGACACACTGTTACAATGGTCAGGACAACACACTGTTACAATGGTCAGGACAACACACTGTACTACAGACACACTGTTACAATGGTCAGGACAACACACTGTACTACAGACACACTGTTACAATGGTCAGGACAACACACTGTTACAATGGTCAGGACAACACACTGTACTACAGACACACTGTTACAATGGTCAGGACAACACACTGTACTACAGACACACTGTTACAATGGTCAGGACAACACACTGTACTACAGACACACTGTTACAATGGTCAGGACAACACACTGTACTACAGACACACTGTTACAATGGTCAGCACAACACACTGTTACAATGGTCAGGACAACACACTGTTACAATGGTCAGGACAACACACTGTACTACAGACACACTGTTACAATGGTCAGGACAACACACTGTACTACAGACACACTGTTACAATGGTCAGGACAACACACCGTACTACAGACACACTGTTACAATGGTCAGGACAACACACTGCACTACAGACACACTGTTACAATGGTCAGGACAACACACTGTGCTACAGACACACTGTTACAATGGTCAGGACAACACACTGTACTACAGACACACTGTTACAATGGTCAGGACAACACACTGTACTACAGACACACTGTTACAATGGTCAGGACAACACACTGTTACAATGGTCAGGAC
Source organism: Oncorhynchus keta (assembly GCF_023373465.1). Taxonomy (NCBI): domain Eukaryota; kingdom Metazoa; phylum Chordata; class Actinopteri; order Salmoniformes; family Salmonidae; genus Oncorhynchus; species Oncorhynchus keta. The sequence goes on from NW_026289868.1 coordinate 43,366, forward strand.
AACACACTGTACTACAGACACACTGTTACAATGGTCAGGACAACACACTGTTACAATGGTCAGGACAACACACTGTACTACAGACACACTGTTACAATGGTCAGGACAACACACTGTACTACAGACACACTGTTACAATGGTCAGGACAACACACTGTACTACAGACACACTGTTACAATGGTCAGGACAACACACTGTACTACAGACACACTGTTACAATGGTCAGGACAACACACTGTACTACAGACACACTGTTACAATGGTCAGGACAACACACTGTACTACAGACACACTGTTACAATGGTCAGGACACCACACTGTTACAATGGTCACAGACAACACACTGTACTACAGACACACTGTTACAATGGTCAGGACAACACACTGTACTACAGACACACTGTTACAATGGTCAGGACAACACACTGTACTACAGACACACTGTTACAATGGTCAGGACAACACACTGTACTACAGACACACTGTTACAATGGTCAGGACAACACACTGTACTACAGACACACTGTTACAATGGTCAGGACAACACACTGTACTACAGACACACTGTTACAATGGTCAGGACAACACACTGTACTACAGACACACTGTTACAATGGTCAGGACAACACACTGTACTACAGACACACTGTTACAATGGTCAGGACAACACACTGTACTACAGACACACTGTTACAATGGTCAGGACAACACACTGTACTACAGACACACTGTTACAATGGTCAGGACAACACACTGTACTACAGACACACTGTTACAATGGTCAGGACAACACACTGTACTACAGACACACTGTTACAATGGTCAGGACAACACACTGTACTACAGACACACTGTTACAATGGTCAGGACAACACACTGTACTACAGACACACTGTTACAATGGTCAGGACAACACACTGTTACAATGGTCAATGGTCAGGACAACACACTGTACTACAGACACACTGTTACAATGGTCAGGACAACACACTGTACTACAGACACACTGTTACAATGGTCAGGACAACACACTGTACTACAGACACACTGTTACAATGGTCAGGACAACACACTGTACTACAGACACACTGTTACAATGGTCAGGACAACACACTGTACTACAGACACACTGTTACAATGGTCAGGACAACACACTGTACTACAGACACACTGTTACAATGGTCAGGACAACACACTGTACTACAGACACACTGTTACAATGGTCAGGACAACACACTGTACTACAGACACACTGTTACAATGGTCAGGACAACACACTGTACAATGGTCAGACACACTGTTACAATGGTCAGGACAACACACTGTACTACAGACACACTGTTACAATGGTCAGGACAACACACTGTACTACAGACACACTGTTACAATGGTCAGGACAACACACTGTACTACAGACACACTGTTACAATGGTCAGGACAACACACTGTACTACAGACACACTGTTACAATGGTCAGGACAACACACTGTACTACAGACACACTGTTACAATGGTCAGGACAACACACTGTACAATACAGACACACTGTTACAATGGTCAGGACACCACACTGTTACAATGGTCAGGACAACACACTGTACTACAGACACACTGTTACAATGGTCAGGACAACACACTGTACTACAGACACACTGTTACAATGGTCAGGACAACACACTGTACTACAGACACACTGTTACAATGGTCAGGACAACACACTGTACTACAGACACACTGTTACAATGGTCAGGACAGACACACTGTTACAATGGTCAGGACAACACACTGTTACAATGGTCAGGACAACACACTGTACTACAGACACACTGTTACAATGGTCAGGACAACACACTGTACTACAGACACACTGTTACAATGGTCAGGACAACACACTGTACTACAGACACACTGTTACAATGGTCAGGACAACACACTGTACTACAGACACACTGTTACAATGGTCAGGACAACACACTGTACTACAGACACACTGTTACAATGGTCAGGACAACACACTGTACTACAGACACACTGTTACAATGGTCAGGACACCACACTGTTACAATGGTCAGGACAACACACTGTACTACAGACACACTGTTACAATGGTCAGGACAACACACTGTACTACAGACACACTGTTACAATGGTCAGGACAACACACTGTACTACAGACACACTGTTACAATGGTCAGGACAACACACTGTACTACAGACACACTGTTACAATGGTCAGGACAACACACTGTACTACAGACACACTGTTACAATGGTCAGGACAACACACTGTACTACAGACACACTGTTACAATGGTACACTGTTACAATGGTCAGGACAACACACTGTACTACAGACACACTGTTACAATGGTCAGGACAACACACTGTACTACAGACACACTGTTACAATGGTCAGGACAACACACTGTACTACAGACACACTGTTACAATGGTCAGGACAACACACTGTACTACAGACACACTGTTACAATGGTCAGGACAACACACTGTACTACAGACACACTGTTACAATGGTCAGGACAACACACTGTACTACAGACACACTGTTACAATGGTCAGGACAACACACTGTACTACAGACACACTGTTACAATGGTCAGGACAACACACTGTACTACAGACACACTGTTACAATGGTCAGGACACCACACTGTTACAATGGTCAGGACAACACACTGTACTACAGACACACTGTTACAATGGTCAGGACAACACACTGTACTACAGACACACTGTTACAATGGTCAGGACAACACACTGTACTACAGACACACTGTTACAATGGTCAGGACAGACACACTGTACAATGGTCAGGACAACACACAGACACACTGTTACAATGGTCAGGACAACACACTGTACTACAGACACACTGTTACAATGGTCAGGGACAACACACTGTACTACAGACACACTGTTACAATGGTCAGGACAACACACTGTACTACAGACACACTGTTACAATGGTCAGGACAACACACTGTACTACAGACACACTGTTACAATGGTCAGGACAACACACTGTACTACAGACACACTGTTACAATGGTCAGGACAACACACTGTACTACAGACACACTGTTACAATGGTCAGGACAACACACTGTACTACAGACACACTGTTACAATGGTCAGGACAACACACTGTACTACAGACACACTGTTACAATGGTCAGGACAACACACTGTACTACAGACACACTGTTACAATGGTCAGGACAACACACTGTACTACAGACACACTGTTACAATGGTCAGGACAACACACTGTACTACAGACACACTGTTACAATGGTCAGGACAACACACTGTACACACTGTTACAATGGTCAGGACAACACACTGTACTACAGACACACTGTTACAATGGTCAGGACAACACACTGTACTACAGACACACTGTTACAATGGTCAGGACAACACACTGTACTACAGACACACTGTTACAATGGTCAGGACAACACACTGTACTACAGACACACTGTTACAATGGTCAGGACAACACACTGTACTACAGACACACTGTTACAATGGTCAGGACAACACACTGTACTACAGACACACTGTTACAATGGTCAGGACAACACACTGTACTACAGACACACTGTTACAATGGTCAGGACAACACACTGTACTACAGACAGACACACTGTTACAATGGTCAGGACAACACACTGTACTACAGACACACTGTTACAATGGTCAGGACAACACACTGTACTACAGACACACTGTTACAATGGTCAGGACACTACAGACACTGTTACAATGGTCAGGTACTACAGACACACTGTTACAATGGTCAGGACAACACACTGTACTACAGACACACTGTTACATGGTCAGGACAACACACTGACACACTGTTACAATGGTCAGGACAACACACTGTACTACAGACACACTGTTACAATGGTCAGGACAACACACTGTACTACAGACACACTGTTACAATGGTCAGGACAACACACTGTACTACAGACACACTGTTACAATGGTCAGGACAACACACTGTACTACAGACACACTGTTACAATGGTCAGGACACACACTGTACTACAGACACACTGTTACAATGGTCAGGACAACACACTGTACTACAGACACACTGTTACAATGGTCAGGACAACACACTGTACTACAGACACACTGTTACAATGGTCAGGACAACACACTGTACTACAGACACACTGTTACAATGGTCAGGACAACACACTGTACTACAGACACACTGTTACAATGGTCAGGACAACACACTGTACTACAGACACACTGTTACAATGGTCAGGACAACACACTGTACTACAGACACACTGTTACAATGGTCAGGACAACACACTGTACTACAGACACACTGTTACAATGGTCAGGACAACACACTGTACTACAGACACACTGTTACAATGGTCAGGACAACACACTGTACTACAGACACACTGTTACAATGGTCAGGACAACACACTGTACTACAGACACACTGTTACAATGGTCAGGACAACACACTGTACTACAGACACACTGTTACAATGGTCAGGACAACACACTGTACAGACACACTGTTACAATGGTCAGACACACTGTTACAATGGTCAGGACAACACACTGTACTACAGACACACTGTTACAATGGTCAGGACAACACACTGTACTACAGACACACTGTTACAATGGTCAGGACAACACACTGACAGACACACTGTTACAATGGTCAGGACAACACACTGTACTACAGACACACTGTTACAATGGTCAGGACAACACACTGTACTACAGACACACTGTTACAATGGTCAGGACAACACACTGTACTACAGACACACTGTTACAATGGTCAGGACAACACACTGTACTACAGACACACTGTTACAATGGTCAGGACAACACACTGTACTACAGACACACTGTTACAATGGTCAGGACAACACACTGTACTACAGACACACTGTTACAATGGTCAGGTACTACAGACACACTGTTACAATGGTCAGGACAACACACTGTACTACAGACACACTGTTACAATGGTCAGGACAACACACTGACACACTGTTACTACAGTACTACAGACACACTGTTACAATGGTCAGGACAACACACTGTACTACAGACACACTGTTACAATGGTCAGGACAACACACTGTACTACAGACACACTGTTACAATGGTCAGGACAACACACTGTACAGACACACTACAACAGACACACTGTTACAATGGTCAGGACAACACACTGTACTACAGACACACTGTTACAATGGTCAGGACAACACACTGTACTACAGACACACTGTTACAATGGTCAGGACAACACACTGTACTACACACTGTTACAATGGTCAGGACAACACACTGTACTACAGACACACTGTTACAATGGTCAGGACAACACACTGTACTACAGACACACTGTTACAATGGTCAGGACAACACACTGTACTACAGACACACTGTTACAATGGTCAGGACAACACACTGTACTACAGACACACTGTTACAATGGTCAGGACAACACACTGTACTACAGACACACTGTTACAATGGTCAGGACAACACACTGTACTACAGACACACTGTTACAATGGTCAGGACAACACACTGTACTACAGACACACTGTTACAATGGTCAGGACAACACACTGTACTACAGACACACTGTTACAATGGTCAGGACAACACACTGTACTACAGACACACTGTTACAATGGTCAGGACAACACACTGTACTACAGACACACTGTTACAATGGTCAGGACAACACACTGTACTACAGACACACTGTTACAATGGTCAGGACAACACACTGTTACAATGGTCAGACACACTGTTACAATGGTCAGGACAACACACTGTTACAATGGTCAGACACACTGTTACAATGGTCAGGACAACACACTGTACTACAGACACACTGTTACAATGGTCAGGACAACACACTGTACTACAGACACACTGTTACAATGGTCAGGACAACACACTGTACTACAGACACACTGTTACAATGGTCAGGACAACACACTACAGACACACTGTTACAATGGTCAGGACAACACACTGTTACACACTGTTACAATGGTCAGGACAACACACTGTACTACAGACACACTGTTACAATGGTCAGGACAACACACTGTACTACAGACACACTGTTACAATGGTCAGGACAACACACTGTACTACAGACACACTGTTACAATGGTCAGGACAACACACTGTACTACAGACACACTGTTACAATGGTCAGGACAACACACTGTACTACAGACACACTGTTACAATGGTCAGGACAACACACTGTACTACAGACACACTGTTACAATGGTCAGGACAACACACTGTACTACAGACACACTGTTACAATGGTCAGGACAACACACTGTACTACAGACACACTGTTACAATGGTCAGGACAACACACTGTACTACAGACACACTGTTACAATGGTCAGGACAACACACTGTACTACAGACACACTGTTACAATGGTCAGGACAACACACTGTACTACAGACACACTGTTACAATGGTCAGGACAACACACTGTACTACAGACACACTGTTACAATGGTCAGGACAACACACTGTACTACAGACACACTGTTACAATGGTCAGGACAACACACTGTACTACAGACACACTGTTACAATGGTCAGGACAACACACTGTACTACAGACACACTGTTACAATGGTCAGGACAACACACTGTACTACAGACACACTGTTACAATGGTCAGGACAACACACACTACAGACACACTGTTACAATGGTCAGGACAACACACTGTACTACAGACACACTGTTACAATGGTCAGGACAACACACTGTACTACAGACACACTGTTACAATGGTCAGGACAACACACTGTACTACAGACACACTGTTACAATGGTCAGGACAACACACTGTACTACAGACACACTGTTACAATGGTCAGGACAACACACTGTACTACAGACACACTGTTACAATGGTCAGGACAACACACTGTACTACAGACACACTGTTACAATGGTCAGGACAACACACTGTACTACACAGACACACTGTTACAATGGTCAGGACAACACACTGTACTACAGACACACTGTTACAATGGTCAGGACAACACACTGTACTACAGACACACTGTTACAATGGTCAGGACAACACACTGTACTACAGACACACTGTTACAATGGTCAGGACAACACACTGTACTACAGACACACTGTTACAATGGTCAGGACAACACACTGTACTACAGACACACTGTTACAATGGTCAGGACAACACACTGTACTACAGACACACTGTTACAATGGTCAGGACAACACACTGTACTACAGACACACTGTTACAATGGTCAGGACAACACACTGTACTACAGACACACTGTTACAATGGTCAGGACAACACACTGTACTACAGACACACTGTTACAATGGTCAGGACACCACACTGTTACAATGGTCAGACACACTGTTACAATGGTCAGGACAACACTGTACTACAGACACACTGTTACAATGGTCAGGACAACACACTGTACTACAGACACACTGTTACAATGGTCAGGACAACACACTGTACTACAGACACACTGTTACAATGGTCAGGACAACACACTGTACTACAGACACACTGTTACAATGGTCAGGACAACACACTGTACTACAGACACACTGTTACAATGGTCAGGACAACACACTGTACTACAGACACACTGTTACAATGGTCAGGACAACACACTGTACTACAGACACACTGTTACAATGGTCAGGACAACACACTGTACTACAGACACACTGTTACAATGGTCAGGTCAGACACACTGTTACAATTCAGGGTACAGACACACTGTTACAATGGTCACACTGTACACAGACACACTGTTACAATGGTCAGGACAACACACTGTACTACAGACACACTGTTACAATGGTCAGGACAACACACTGTACTACAGACACACTGTTACAATGGTCAGGACAACACACTGTACACAGACACACTGTTACAATGGTCAGGACAACACACTGTACTACAGACACACTGTTACAATGGTCAGGACAACACACTGTACTACAGACACACTGTTACAATGGTCAGGACAACACACTGTACTACAGACACACTGTTACAATGGTCAGGACACCACACTGACACACTGTTACAATGGTCAGGACAACACACTGTACTACAGACACACTGTTACAATGGTCAGGACAACACACTGTACTACAGACACACTGTTACAATGGTCAGGACAACACACTGTACTACAGACACACTGTTACAATGGTCAGGACAACACACTGTACTACAGACACACTGTTACAATGGTCAGGACAACACACTGTACTACAGACACACTGTTACAATGGTCAGGGTACTACAGACACACTGTTACAACAGGACAACACACTGTACTACAGACACACTGTTACAATGGTCAGGACAACACACTGTACTACAGACACACTGTTACAATGGTCAGGACAACACACTGTACTACAGACACACTGTTACAATGGTCAGGACAACACACTGTACTACAGACACACTGTTACAATGGTCAGGACAACACACTGTACTACAGACACACTGTTACAATGGTCAGGACAACACACTGTACTACAGACACACTGTTACAATGGTCAGGACAACACACTGTACTACAGACACACTGTTACAATGGTCAGGACAACACACTGTACTACAGACACACTGTTACAATGGTCAGGACACCACACACAATGGTCAGGACAACTACAGACACACTGTTACAATGGTCAGGACAACACACTGTACTACAGACACACTGTTACAATGGTCAGGGACAACACACTGTACTACAGACACACTGTTACAATGGTCAGGACAACACACTGTACTACAGACACACTGTTACAATGGTCAGGACAACACACTGTACTACAGACACACTGTTACAATGGTCAGACAACACACTGTACTACAGACACACTGTTACAATGGTCAGGACAACACACTGTACTACAGACACACTGTTACAATGGTCAGGACAACACACTGTACTACAGACACACTGTTACAATGGTCAGGACAACACACTGTACTACAGACACACTGTTACAATGGTCAGGACAACACACTGTACTACAGACACACTGTTACAATGGTCACTGTACTACAGACACACTGTTACACTACTACTACAGACACACTGTTACAATGGTCAGGACAACACACTGTACTACAGACACACTGTTACACAATGGTCAGGACAACACACTGTACTACAGACACACTGTTACAATGGTCAGGACAACACACTGTACTACAGACACACTGTTACAATGGTCAGGACAACACACTGTACTACAGACACACTGTTACAATGGTCAGGACAACACTGTTACAATGGTACACACTGTACTACAGACACACTGTTACAATGGTCAGGACAACACACTGTACTACAGACACACTGTTACAATGGTCAGGACAACACACTGTACTACAGACACACTGTTACAATGGTCAGGACAACACACTGTACTACAGACACACTGTTACAATGGTCAGGACAACACACTGTTACAATGGTCAGGACAACACACTGTACTACAGACACACTGTTACAATGGTCAGGACAACACACTGTACTACAGACACACTGTTACAATGGTCAGGACAACACACTGTACTACAGACACACTGTTACAATGGTCAGGACAACACACTGTTACAATGGTCAGGACAACACACTGTACTACAGACACACTGTTACAATGGTCAGGACAACACACTGTACTACAGACACACTGTTACAATGGTCAGGACAACACACTGTACTACAGACACACTGTTACAATGGTCAGGACAACACACTGTACTACAACAGACACACTGTTACAATGGTCAGGACAACACACTGTTACTACAGACACACTGTTACAATGGTCAGGACAACACACTGTACTACAGACACACTGTTACAATGGTCAGGACAACACACTGTACTACAGACACACTGTATACAACTACAGACACACTGTTACAATGGTCAGGACACCACACTGTACTACAGACACACTGTTACAATGGTCAGGACACCACACTGTACTACAGACACACTGTTACAATGTTACCACTATGAAGGGTTATGAATGTCTATGAAGGGTTATGAATGTATATGAAGGGTTATGAATGTCTATGAAGGGTTATGAATGTCTATGAAGGGTTATGAATGTATATGAAGGGTTATGAATGTCTATGAAGGGTTATGAATGTCTATGAAGGGTTCTGAATGTATATGAAGGGTTATGAATGTCTATGAAGGGTTCTGAATGTATATGAAGGGTTATGAATGTCTATGAAGGGTTATGAATGTATATGAAGGGTTCTGAATGTATATGAAGGGTTATGAATGTATATGAAGGGTTATGAATGTCTATGAAGGGTTATGAATGTCTATGAAGGGTTATGAATGTCTATGAAGGGTTATGAATGTCTATGAAGGGTTATGAAGGTCAATCAAGGGAACTGAATGTCTTTGAATGGTTATGCTAGACTTTGAAGGGTTATGAATGTCTATGAATGGTTCTGAATGTCTATGAAGGGTTCTGAATGTATATGAAGGGTTCTGAATGTATATGAGGGTTCATGAATTTCTATGAAAGGTTTTGAATGTCCCTCATATTTTTAGGTGTGTCCTTCCTGTGTCCACTGCACTCATGGACCACTGGGGAGGTCCTGGCCAGAGACATCTTACAGCACATGTGAGTGTGTGGTACCTGCTACAGACATGTTACAGAGATCTGTGTGTGGCTTTTTTCAAATGGCTAGTTAGTTAGCGATGTCCTGCTAACATTCACCTGCTCTGAGATCAAGGGGTTGTTTAGTTAGTGGTGTCCTGCTACCATTCACCTGCTCTGAGATCAAGGGGTTGGTTAGTTAGTGTCCTGCTACCATTCACCTGCTCTGAGATCAAGGGGTTGGTTAGTTAGTGGTGTCCTGCTACCATTCACCTGCTCTGAGATCAAGGGATTGTTTAGTTAGTGTCCTGCTACCATTCACCTGCTCTGAGATCAAGGGGTTGTTTAGTTAGTGACTCTCTCTCTCTCTCTCTCTCTCTGTGTCTCTCTCTCTGTATCTCTCCCTTCCTGTCTCTCTCTCTCTCTCTCTCTCTCTCTCTCTCTCTCTCTCTCTCTCTCTGTCTCCTCTCTGTATCACTCTCTTTCTCTCTCTCTCTCTCTCTCTCTCTCTCTCTCTCTCTCTCTCTCTGGGAACTCTCTCTCTCTCTCTCACTCTCTCTGTATCTCTCCCTTCCTGTCTCTCACTCTCTCTCTCTCTCTACACTACACTCTCACTCTCTCTCTCACTCTCACTACACTCTCACTACACTCTCACTCTGTCTGTCACTACTGACACTACTCTAAACACACTACACTACACTCTCTCTCACTACACTCTCTACACTCTCTCTACAGACACTACATCTACACTTTCTCTCTCTCTCTCTCTACACACACTTTGTCTACACTACACTACACTACTCAGACACTACACTACACTACACTTTAAACATCTCAGACCTAGACTACACTCATACAGGACTCCTCCCTCTTTAGACTAGCACTACACCACACAGCACTTTAAACACACTTCTCACTACACTACACTGACACTACAGCTGGGACTACACTCTCTCTAACTACACTCTACACTACAGCTACACTACACTACTACACTACACTACACTACACTACTACCTACTGTCTAACTACACTACACTACACTTTAAACACTCTCTCACTACACTATCTTACTAACTACTCTACAGTGGTGTCTGAGGGTGGGCGGGGGGCTGGTCTGTGTTGCTACGGGACACCTACAGTGGGTGGAGCTGGGACTACGTGTGTTTAATCTCAGACCTGGACGGCTGACTTCTCCAAACAGAAGAACTACTTCATCATATCAGCACAGGACTCCAGCAGGCTCAGGGACTAGCATGTAGGTAACACACTTTAAACACACACTACACTACACTACACTACACTACACTACACTACACTACACTAACACTACACTACACTACACTACACTACACTACAGACACTACACTATACACTACATAAACACTAAACACTACACTACACTACACTACACTACACTACACTACACTAACACTAACCACTAACACTACACTACACTACACTACACTACACTACACTACACACACTACACTAACACTACACACTACAACACACACACACTGGGACTAGAGTACACTACACTCAACACTACACTACACTACACAGCACTACACTACACTAACACACACTACACTACACTACACTACACTACACTACACAACACTCACTAACACTACACTAACACTACACACTACACTACACTACACTACACTAACCACTACACTAACACTGGGACTACACTACACTACACTCAACACTACACTAACACTACACTACACTACACTACACTACACTACACTACATACAGCTACAGACACTACACTACACACACTTTAAACACACACTACACTACACTAGACACTACACTACACTACACTACACTACACTAACACTACACTACACTACACTGGGACACTACACTAGTGTTAAACACACACTACACTACACTACACTACACTACACTACACTACACTACACTACAGACACTGGGACTACACTACAGTGTTAAGACACTACACACACTACACTAACACTGACACTACATACACACACTAAACACACACTACACTACAGTACTGTAACACTACACTACACTACAGACACTACACTACACTACACTTTAAAACACTACACTACATACAGCTGGGACTACAGTAGTGTTCACATAGACTGACACTGAACCATACAGCTGGGACTAGAGTAGTGTACACTACACCACCACACACTAGACACTACACTACACTAACACTTTAAAACCACTACAGCTGGGACTAGACAGTGTTCAGTGTTCACAGCTGGATACAGACACTACACTAACACTGTACACTAAACTAACCACTACACTACACTGGGACTACACTGCAGTAGTGACTAACACTGCACTACACCAACACTACACTAACACTACACTACACTACACTACACTACACCACTACACTAACACTAACACTAGTGTAACACTAACACTAACACTACATACACTACACTAACACTACAGTACACTAACACTAACACCACACTACACTACACTACAGACACTACCACTACACTGTTCACTAACACTAACAACCACTACACTCCACTACACTACCACTACACTGTTCAACACTGTAACACTAACACTACACTACACTACACTACACTACACTACACTACACTACCACTACATACAGCTGGGACTAAGTAGTGTACACTACCACTGTACACCATACACTAACACTACACTACACTCCACTACACTACCACTACACTGAACCACACAGCTGGGACTAGACACTAGTGTTCAATACACTACACTACACTACACTACACTAGTAGTGTTCACACTACACTAACACTACACTGGGACTAGTAGTGTTCTACACTACACTACACTACTGGGACTACACTACAATAACACGACACTACACTACACTAACACTACACTACACTACACTAACCATACAGTGGGACTACACTAGTGTTCACTACACTAACATACACTGGGACTACAGTAGTGTTCACCACACCATACACTGGGACTACAGTGTTTAACCATACAGCTGGGACTAGAGTACTGTTCACTAGACTACCACTACAGCTGGGACTACACTAGTGTTCACTACACTACACTAACCACTACACTACACTAGTGTTCAACACTACACTACACTACACTACAGACACTACACTACACTGTAACAGCTGGGACTACACTAGTGTTCACTACACTGTGAACCATACACAGCTGGGACTACAGTAGTGTACACTACACACATACACTACACTGGGACACTACAGTAGTGTTCACTAACCATACAGCTGGGACTAGAGTAGTGTTCAATAGACTGTGAACCATACAGCTGGGACTAGAGTAGTGTTCAATAGACTGTGAACCATACAGCTGGGACTAGAGTAGTGTTCAATAGACTGTGAACCATACAGCTGGGACTAGAGTAGTGTTCAATAGACTGTGAACCATACAGCTGGGACTAGAGTAGTGTTCAATAGACTGTGAACCATACAGCTGGGACTAGAGTAGTGTTCAATAGACTGTGAACCATACAGCTGGGACTAGAGTAGTGTTCAATAGACTGTGAACCATACAGCTGGGACTAGAGTAGTGTTCAATAGACTGTGAACCATACAGCTGGGACTAGAGTAGTGTTCAATAGACTGTGAACCATACAGCTGGGACTAGAGTAGTGTTCAATAGACTGTGAACCATACAGCTGGGACTAGAGTAGTGTTCAATAGACTGTGAACCATACAGCTGGGACTAGAGTAGTGTTCAATAGACTGTGAACCATACAGCTGGGACTAGAGTAGTGTTCAATAGACTGTGAACCATACAGCTGGGACTAGAGTAGTGTTCAATAGACTGTGAACCATACAGCTGGGACTAGAGTAGTGTTCAATAGACTGTGAACCATACAGCTGGGACTAGAGTAGTGTTCAATAGACTGTGAACCATACAGCTGGGACTAGAGTAGTGTTCAATAGACTGTGAACCATACAGCTGGGACTAGAGTAGTGTTCAATAGACTGTGAACCATACAGCTGGGACTAGAGTAGTGTTCAATAGAACCATACAGCTGGGAACCATACAGCTGGGACTAGAGTAGTGTTCAATAGACTGTGAACCATACAGCTGGGACTAGAGTAGTGTTCAATAGACTGTGAACCATACAGCTGGGACTAGAGTAGTGTTCAATAGACTGTGAACCATACAGCTGGGACTAGAGTAGTGTTCAATAGACTGTGAACCATACAGCTGGGACTAGAGTAGTGTTCAATAGACTGTGAACCATACAGCTGGGACTAGAGTAGTGTTCAATAGACTGTGAACCATACAGCTGGGACTAGAGTAGTGTTCAATAGACTGTGAACCATACAGCTGGGACTAGAGTAGTGTTCAATAGACTGTGAACCATACAGCTGGGACTAGAGTAGTGTTCAATAGACTGTGAACCATACAGCTGGGACTAGAGTAGTGTTCAATAGACTGTGAACCATACAGCTGGGACTAGAGTAGTGTTCAATAGACTGTGAACCATACAGCTGGGACTAGAGTAGTGTTCATAGACTATGAACCATACAGCTGGGACTAGAGTAGTGTTCAATAGTGAACCATACAGCTGGGACTAGTAGTGTTCAATAGACTGTGAACCATACAGTAGTGTTCAATAGACTAGACTGAACCATACAGCTGGGACTAGAGTAGTGTTCAATAGACTGTGAACCATACAGCTGGGACTAGAGTAGTGTTCAATAGACTGTGAACCATACAGCTGGGACTAGAGTAGTGTTCAATAGACTGTGAACCATACAGCTGGGACTAGAGTAGTGTTCAATAGACTGTGAACCATACAGCTGGGACTAGAGTAGTGTTCAATAGACTGTGAACCATACAGCTGGGACTAGAGTAGTGTTCAATAGACTGTGAACCATACAGCTGGGACTAGAGTAGTGTTCAATAGACTGTGAACCATACAGCTGGGACTAGAGTAGTGTTCAGCTGGGACTTGTAGACTGTGAACCATACAGCTGGGACTAGAGTAGTGTTCAATAGACTGTGAACCATACAGCTGGGACTAGAGTAGTGTTCAATAGACTGTGAACCATACAGCTGGGACTAGAGTAGTGTTCAATAGACTGTGAACCATACAGCTGGGACTAGAGTAGTGTTCAATAGACTGTGAACCATACAGCTGGGACTAGAGTAGTGTTCAATAGACTGTGAACCATACAGCTGGGACTAGAGTAGTGTTCAATAGACTGTGAACCATACAGCTGGGACTAGAGTAGTGTTCAATAGACTGTGAACCATACAGCTGGGACTAGAGTAGTGTTCAATAGACTGTGAACCATACAGCTGGGACTAGAGTAGTGTTCAATAGACTGTGAACCATACAGCTGGGACTAGAGTAGTGTTCAATAGACTGTGAACCATACAGCTGGGACTAGAGTAGTGTTCAATAGACTGTGAACCATACAGCTGGGACTAGAGTAGTGTTCAATAGACTGTGAACCATACAGCTGGGACTAGAGTAGTGTTCAATAGACTGTGAACCATACAGCTGGGACTAGAGTAGTGTTCAATAGACTGTGAACCATACAGCTGGGACTAGAGTAGTGTTCAATAGACTGTGAACCATACAGCTGGGACTAGAGTAGTGATCAATAGACTGTGAACCATACAGCTGGGACTAGAGTAGTGTTCAATAGACTGTGAACCATACAGCTGGGACTAGAGTAGTGTTCAATAGACTGTGAACCATACAGCTGGGACTAGAGTAGTGTTCAATAGACTGTGAACCATACAGCTGGGACTAGAGTAGTGTTCAATAGACTGTGAACCATACAGCTGGGACTAGAGTAGTGTTCAATAGACTGTGAACCATACAGCTGGGACTAGAGTAGTGTTCAATAGACTGTGAACCATACAGCTGGGACTAGAGTAGTGTTCAATAGACTGTGAACCATACAGCTGGGACTAGAGTAGTGTTCAATAGACTGTGAACCATACAGCTGGGACTAGAGTAGTGTTCAATAGACTGTGAACCATACAGCTGGGACTAGAGTAGTGTTCAATAGACTGTGAACCATACAGCTGGGACTAGAGTAGTGTTCAATAGACTGTGAACCATACAGCTGGGACTAGAGTAGTGTTCAATAGACTGTGAACCATACAGCTGGGACTAGAGTAGTGTTCAATAGACTGTGAACCATACAGCTGGGACTAGAGTAGTGTTCAATAGACTGTGAACCATACAGCTGGGACTAGAGTAGTGTTCAATAGACTGTGAACCATACAGCTGGGACTAGAGTAGTGTTCAATAGACTGTGAACCATACAGCTGGGACTAGAGTAGTGTTCAATAGACTGTGAACCATACAGCTGGGACTAGAGTAGTGTTCAATAGACTGTGAACCATACAGCTGGGACTAGAGTAGTAGTGTTCAATAGACTGTGAACCATACAGCTGGGACTAGAGTAGTGTTCAATAGACTGTGAACCATACAGCTGGGACTAGAGTAGTGTTCAATAGACTGTGAACCATACAGCTGGGACTAGAGTAGTGTTCAATAGACTGTGAACCATACAGCTGGGACTAGAGTAGTGTTCAATAGACTGTGAACCATACAGCTGGGACTAGAGTAGTGTTCAATAGACTGTGAACCATACAGCTGGGACTAGAGTAGTGTTCAATAGACTGTGAACCATACAGCTGGGACTAGAGTAGTGTTCAATAGACTGTGAACCATACAGCTGGGACTACAGTAGTGTTCAATAGACTGTGAACCATACAGCTGGGACTAGAGTAGTGTTCAATAGACTGTGAACCATACAGCTGGGACTAGAGTAGTGTTCAATAGACTGTGAACCATACAGCTGGGACTAGAGTAGTGTTCAATAGACTGTGAACCATACAGCTGGGACTAGAGTAGTGTTCAATAGACTGTGAACCATACAGCTGGGACTAGAGTAGTGATCAATAGACTGTGAACCATACAGCTGGGACTAGAGTAGTGTTCAATAGACTGTGAACCATACAGCTGGGACTAGAGTAGTGTTCAATAGACTGTGAACCATACAGCTGGGACTAGAGTAGTGTTCAATAGACTGTGAACCATACAGCTGGGACTAGAGTAGTGTTCAATAGACTGTGAACCATACAGCTGGGACTAGAGTAGTGTTCAATAGACTGTGAACCATACAGCTGGGACTAGAGTAGTGTTCAATAGACTGTGAACCATACAGCTGGGACTAGAGTAGTGTTCAATAGACTGTGAACCATACAGCTGGGACTAGAGTAGTGTTCAATAGACTGTGAACCATACAGCTGGGACTAGAGTAGTGTTCAATAGACTGTGAACCATACAGCTGGGACTAGAGTAGTGTTCAATAGACTGTGAACCATACAGCTGGGACTAGAGTAGTGTTCAATAGACTGTGAACCATACAGCTGGGACTAGAGTAGTGTTCAATAGACTGTGAACCATACAGCTGGGACTAGAGTAGTGTTCAATAGACTGTGAACCATACAGCTGGGACTAGAGTAGTGTTCAATAGACTGTGAACCATACAGCTGGGACTAGAGTAGTGTTCAATAGACTGTGAACCATACAGCTGGGACTAGAGAGTAGTGTTCAATAGACTGTGAACCATACAGCTGGGACTAGAGTAGTGTTCAATAGACTGTGAACCATACAGCTGGGACTAGAGTAGTGTTCAATAGACTGTGAACCATACAGCTGGGACTAGAGTAGTGTTCAATAGACTGTGAACCATACAGCTGGGACTAGAGTAGTGATCAATAGACTGTGAACCATACAGCTGGGACTAGAGTAGTGTTCAATAGACTGTGAACCATACAGCTGGGACTAGAGTAGTGTTCAATAGACTGTGAACCATACAGCTGGGACTAGAGTAGTGTTCAATAGACTGTGAACCATACAGCTGGGACTATACAGCTGGGTAGTGTTCAATAGACTGTGAACCATACAGCTGGGACTAGAGTAGTGTTCAATAGACTGTGAACCATACAGCTGGGACTAGAGTAGTGTTCAATAGACTGTGAACCATACAGCTGGGACTAGAGTAGTGTTAGACTAATAACCATACAGCTGGGTAGTAGGTTTCAATAGACTGTACAGCTGGGACCATACAGCTGGGACTAGAGTAGTGTTCAATAGACTGTGAACCATACAGCTGGGACTAGAGTAGTGATCAATAGACTGTGAACCATACAGCTGGGACTAGAGTAGTGTTCAATAGACTGTGAACCATACAGCTGGGACTAGAGTAGGTTTCAATAGACTGTGAACCATACAGCTGGGACTAGAGTAGTGTTCAATAGACTGTGAACCATACAGCTGGGACTAGAGTAGTGTTCAATAGACTGTGAACCATACAGCTGGGACTAGAGTAGTGTTCAATAGACTGTGAACCATACAGCTGGGACTAGAGTAGTGTTCAATAGACTGTGAACCATACAGCTGGGACTGAGAGTAGTGTTCAATAGACTGTGAACCATACAGCTGGGACTAGAGTAGTGTTCAATAGACTGTGAACCATACAGCTGGGACTAGAGTAGTGTTCAATAGACTGTGAACCATACAGCTGGGACTAGAGTAGTGTTCAATAGACTGTGAACCATACAGCTGGGACTAGGTAGTGTTCAATAGACTGTCAACCATACAGCTGGGACTAGAGTAGTGTTCAATAGACTGTGAACCATACAGCTGGGACTAGGTAGTGTTCAATAGACTGTAGACCATACAGCTGGGACCAGAGTAGTGTTCAATAGACTGTGAACCATACAGCTGGAAGTTCAGATAGTGATCAATAGACTGTGAACCATACAGCTGGGACTAGGTAGTGATCAATAGACTGTGAACCATACAGCTGGGACTAGAGTAGTGTTCAATAGACTGTGAACCATACAGCTGGGACTAGAGTAGTGTTCAATAGACTGTGAACCCTTTTAGCTGGGACTAGAGTAGTGTTCAATAGACTGTGAACCATACAGCTGGGACTAGAGTAGTGTTCAATAGACTGTGAACCATACAGCTGGGACTAGAGTAGTGTTCAATAGACTGTGAACCATACAGCTGGGACTAGAGTAGTGTTCAATAGACTGTGAACCATACAGCTGGGACTAGAGTAGTGATCAATAGACTGTGAACCATACAGCTGGGACTAGAGTAGTGTTCAATAGACTGTGAACCATACAGCTGGGACTAGAGTAGTGTTCAATAGACTGTGAACCATACAGCTGGGACTAGAGTAGTGTTCAATAGACTGTGAACCATACAGCTGGGACTAGAGTAGTGTTCAATAGACTGTGAACCATACAGCTGGGACTAGAGTAGTGTTCAATAGACTGTGAACCATACAGCTGGGACTAGAGTAGTGTTCAATAGACTGTGAACCATACAGCTGGGACTAGAGTAGTGTTCAATAGACTGTGAACCATACAGCTGGGACTAGAGTAGTGTTCAATAGACTGTGAACCATACAGCTGGGACTAGAGTAGTGTTCAATAGACTGTGAACCATACAGC
>NW_026289869.1:0-29925 GCF_023373465.1 Oncorhynchus keta
ACTCCTTGCTGTCCCCAGTCCACCTGGCCATGCTGCTGCTCCAGTTTCAACTACCTGAGCCCTAGGACCATGCCCCAGGACTACCTGACATGATGACTCCTTGCTGTCCCCAGTCCACCTGGCCATGCTGCTGCTCGGTTTCAACTGTTCTGCCTTACTATTATTTGACCATGCTGGTCATTTATGAACATTTGAACATCTTGGCCATGTTCTGTTATAATCTCCACCCGGCACAGCCAGAAGAGGACTGGCCACCCCACATATGCTCTCTCTAATTCTCTCTTTCTTTCTCTCTCTCGGAGGACCTGAGCCCAAGGACCGTGCCCCAGGACGACCTGACATGATGACTCCTTGCTGTCCCCAGTCCACCTGACTGTGCTGCTGCTCCAGTTTCAATTGTTCTGCCTTATTATTATTTGACGATGCTGGTCATTTATGAACATTTGAACATCTTGGCCATGTTCTGTTATAATCTCCACCCGGCACAGCCAGAAGAGGACTGGCCACCCCACATAGCCTGGTTCCTCTCTAGGTTTCTTCCTAGGTTTTGGCCTTTCTAGGGAGTTTTTCCTAGCCACCGTGCTTCTACACCTGCATTGCTTGCTGTTTGGGGTTTTAGGCTGGGTTTCTGAACAGCACTTTGAGATATCAGCTGATGTACGAAGGGCTATATAAATACATTTGATTTGATTTGATTTGACAAGTCTCTTAAAGTGGCCAATCCATAGCCCTGACTTGAACCTTTTGAATATCTTTGGAGAGACCTTAAAATAGCTGTGCAACGACATTCCCCATTCAACCTGACAGAGCTTGAGAGGATCTGCAGAGAAGAATGGGAACAACCCGCAAAAACAGGTGTGCAAAGCTTGTAGCATCATACCCAAGAAGACTCGAGGCTGTAATCACTGCCAAAGGTGCTTCAACAAAGTACTAAGTAAAGGGTCTGAATAGTTAGGGTATAAAAATGTAATATTTCAGTTGAGAATTTTTTATACATTTGCTAAAAACAGTTTTTGCTTTGTCATTATTGGGGAAATTGATGGACGGGGGAAAAAAACTTTAGAATGAGGAGCGTAACAAAAATATGGCAAAATTCAAGGGTTCTCAATAGTTTCGAATGCACTGGATTAGCTGCATTAGAACGAGAAAGCTTGTGATATTCTGATATAAAACACTCACATTAACAACATGTGTATTACAAGAGCAGGCAAAACAACTGGAATGTTCGTAATTTGTTGTTGTTGTCGTCCTACCAGTGACGGGTGAAGGGAGTTCTCAGTTGTTGTTGACCCAACAGTTACAGTTGAATTGGGTTCACCAGTAGATGCCGACACAACAGTGATGAATGTATTTGGAGCCGTTGTAATCGCTGTTGTCCAATGCACCTGTTACGGTTGTAATGGGTATATCTGTAACCGTTACAGTCGACACACCAGTGATTGTGGTAGTGGGTTCACCAGATGTTGTCGACACACAGTGATGGTTGTAGTGGGTTCACCAGATGTTGTCGACACAACAGTGATGGTTGTAGTGGGTTCACCAGATGTTGTCAATGGACCAGTAACGGTTGTTGTGGGTTCACTAGTAGTTGTCGATGCATCAATGACGGTTGTAGTGGGTTCACCAGTTGTCGTCAACACACCCATGGCTTGATTGTAGTGGGTGCTGCAGTAACAGTAGCTGTTGTTGCATCACTTGTTGTCGACACCAGTGATGGTTGTAGTGGGTTCTGGCAGTTGTTGTCGACACAACAGGGATGGAGTGGGTTCACACGACACAGCAGTGATGGTTGTAGTTCACCAGATGTTGTCAATGGACCAGTAGCGGTTGTTGTGGGTTCACTAGTAGTTTGTCGATGCATCAATGACGGTTATGAGTAGGTTCACCAGTGATGGATTGTAGTGGGTGCTGCAGTAACAGTAGCTGTTGTTGCATCGGTTGTTGTCCATTACACCAGTGATGGTTGTAGTGGGTTCAGCAGTTGTTGTCGACACACCAGTGATGGTTGTAGTGGGTTCAGCAGTTGTTGTCGACACACCAGTGACGGTTGTAGTGGGTTCAGCAGTTGTTGTCGACACACCAGTGATGGTTGTAGTGGAGTTCAGCAGTTGTTGTCGACACAGTGGGTTCAGCAGTTAGTCGACACAACAGTGATGGTTGTAGTGGGTTCACCAGATGTTGTCAATGGACCAGTAACGGTTTGTTGTGGGTTCACTAGTAGTTTCGATGAGACGGTTGTAGTGGGTTCACCAGTTTTCAACACACCCATGACTTGATTGTAGTGGGTGCTGCAGTAACAGTAGCTGTTGTTGGTTCACCGAGTGATGGTTGTAGTGGGTTCAGCAGTTGTTGTCGCACCAGTGATGGTTGTAGTAGGTTCAGCGGTTGTTGTCGACACTCCAGTGATGGTCGTAGTGGGTTCACCATTTGTTGTTGATGAATCAGTTTTGGTTGTCGTGGGTTCACCAGTTGTTGTCGACACACCTGTGATGCTTGTAGTAGTTGCTGCAGTAACAGTAGTTGTTGGTGCATCACTTGGTGTCGACACACCAGTGACGGTTGTAGTGGCTGCGACTGTAACCGTTGTTGTCGCACACACCAGTGGCGGCTGTAGTTGGTGCCACTGTAACCATTTTGTTGATGAATCAGTGAGAGTTGTAGTGGGTGCAGCTGTAGTAGTAGATGTTGATGCACCACTCATTGTCAACACACCAGTGACGGTTGTAGTGGGTTCACCAGTTGTAGTCAACACCCCAGTGATTGTTGTAGTGGGTTCACCAGTTGTTGTCAACACACCGGTGAGAGTTGTAGTAGTTGCTGCAGTAACTAGTTGTGGATTCGTAACTTGTTGTCGACACACCAACAACAGCTGAAGAAAGGTTCACCAGTTGTTGTTGATGTTCCAGTGGCGTTTGTAGTGGGTTCAGCTGTAAACTTTGTTACCGACACACCGTTGACTGTTGTAGTGGATTCACTAGGTATTGTCAATGTTTCAGTGGGTTCACCAGTTGTTGTTGATGAATCAGTGATGGTTGTAGTGGGTTCAGAAGTTATTGTTGATGAATCAGTTATGGTTGTAGTGGGTTCATCTGTTGTTGTTGATGAATCAGTGATGGTTGTAGTGGGTTCAGAAGTTGGTTGTTGATGAATCAGTTATGGTTGTAGTGGGTTCATCTGTTGTTGTTGATGAATCAGTGATGGTTGTAGTGGGTTCAGAAGTTATTGTTGATGAATCAGTTATGGTTGTAGTGGGTTCACCTGTTGTTGTCGGTGCATCAATGACAGTTGCAGCGGGTTCGACTGTAACAGCAGTTGTTGATGCTCCACTCATTGTCGACACACTGGTGACGGATGTAGTGGGTTCACCAGTTCTTGTCGATAAGCCACTCGTTGTTATTGCACTGGTAAGAGTTTTTGTGGCTGCAGCTGTAACAGAAAAAGGAAACACGATCAAATGAAAATATGACGATTGTTTGTTGCCCTGTAATGTAATGACACATGATACAATGGTGTACAAAATGCATGGCGTACAAACTGTTCATTTACCAAATAATAGGATATAATAAATACATGTGTTTACCTGTGTTGTTGACCGTCACTGAGTTGGGGTCAATTTCCAAAGCTGTGATGTTTTGAGCAGCATTTATCAAAAACAGTGCCAATCTCTGTGATATTAGGGACCCAGGGGAGCTGAATGCTACATTTACAGTATTGATGATGGATCCAGAGCTGGGAACAAATGAGAGATAACATGTTAGATAGAAAGTGAGATCAATTTAAATCAACATACAACATGTAATGCAAAAAAATCACCTGAATTCTGTTACAGTCAAACTGTTGAAAGAGGTGAAAGCCGATCGATAGAAAGGTTCAAGCTGGAAGACAAAACAAGAAACAGATGAAGTTTAAACAAACAATTTCCTGTTGATTAAAAGCTGACTATGTGACTATATTCTACCCCTCTCGTTTGGACATTCACATCTTAATTCTTTAGGAGGCTCACCTGAGTTATAATCAGTAATGCTCTTGTTTGAAAGGCCTGAGATGATGGGTTTGATAGATCAGAGGTAAATGTCTCTCCTCTGGACCTGAACACCACAGGAACCTAGTGATTGCAACAGCGGTAGTTGCAGTTATGCGTGACGATAGCAGTAGTGATGACAGGAGTAGCCGTTGTCGTTGTGGTGACATTTGATGCACTAGTGACGGTTGTTGTGGGTGCAGCTGTACGTTGTTGCTGATGTACCAGTGACGGTTGTTGTGGGTGCAGCTGTAGCCATTGTTGCTGATGTACCAGTGGCGGTTGTTGTGGGTGCAGCTGTACGTTGTTGCTGATGTACCAGTGACGGTTGTTGCGGGTGCAGCTGTAGCCATTGTTGCTGATGTACCAGTGACGGTTGTTGTGGGTGCAGCTGTAGCCGTTGTTTCGGATGTACCAGTGACGGTTGTTGTGGGTGCAGCTGTAGCCATTGTTGCTGATGTACCAGTGACGGTTGTTGTGGGTGCAGCTGTAGCCATTGTTGCTGATGTACCAGTGACGGTTGTTGTGGGTGCAGCTGTGGCCTTTGTTGCTGATGTACCAGTGACGGTTGTTGTGGGTGCAGCTGTAGCCGTTGTTGCTGATGTACCAGTGGCGGTTGTTGTGGGTGCAGCTGTAGCCGTTGTTGCTGATGTACCAGTGACGGTTGTTGTGGGTGCAGCTGTAGCCGTTGTTGCTGATGTACTAGTGACCGGTTGTTGCGGGTGCAGCTGTAGCCATTGTTGCTGATGTACCAGTGACAGCTGTAGCCGTTGTTGCTGATGTACCAGTGACGGTTGTTGTGGGTGCAGCTGTAGCCGTTGTTGCTGATGTACCAGTGACGGATGTAGTGGGTCTGTAACCATTTTTTGTCAACACACTAGTGAATATTGTAGTGGGTTCTCAGTTGTTGTCAACACACCAGTGTCAGTTGTAGTGGGTTCACCAGTTGTTGTCAACACACCAGTGTCAGTTGTAGTGGGTTCACCAGTTGTTTGTCAACACACCAGTGTCAGTTGTAGTGAGTTCACCAGTTGTTGTCAACACAACCAGTGTCAGTTGTAGTGGGTTCACCAGTTGTTGTCAACACACCAGTGTCAGTTGTAGTGGGTTCACCAGTTGTTTTTGTTGACTCAGCTGTAGTTGATGAATCAGTTATGGTTATAGTGGGTTCAGAAGTTGTTTTCAACCCCACGAAGTGCAGTTGTAGTGGGTTCGCGGTTGTTGTCGACCACAGTGACGGTTAGGTGGGTTCACCAGTTGTTGTTGTTGATGCCCCAGTAACAGTTGTAGTGGGTTCACCAGTTGTTTTTTTGACTCAGTGATGGTTGTGGTGGGTTTCAGTTGTTTTTGTTACTCAGTGATGGTTGTGGTGGGTTCACCAGTTGTTTTTGTTGACTCAGTGATGGTTGTAGTGGGTTCACCAGTTGTTGTTGATGTGTCAGTGATGGTTGTGGTGGGGTCACCAGTTGTTGTCGACACAGCAGTGACTGTTGTTGTGGGTTCACCAGTTGTTGTTGACACACCAATGATGGTTAAGTGGGTTCACCAGTTGTTGACACAACAGTGACTGTTGTTGTGGGTTCACCAGTTGTTATCGACACATCAATGATGGTTGGAGTGGGTTCACCAGTTGGTGTTGATGTATCAGTGATGGTTGTAGTGGGTTCACCTGTTGTTGTTGATGTATCGGTGATGGTTGTAGTGGGTTCATAGTTGTTGTTGATGTATCAGTGATGGTTATAGTGGGTTCTGTTGTTGTTGATATCAGTTATGGTTGTAGTGGTTCACCTGTTGTTGTTGATGTATCAGTGATGGTTGTAGTGGGTTCGCCAGTTGTTGTTGATGTATCAGTGATGGTTGTAGTGGGTTCACCAGTTACTATCGACACATCAATGATGGTTGTAGTGGGTTCACCAGTTGTTGTTGATGTATCAGTGATGGTTGTAGTGGGTTCACCAGTTACTATCGACACATCAATGATGGTTGTAGTGGGTTCACCAGTTGTTGTTGATGTATCAATGATGGTTGTAGTGGGTTCACCAGTTGGTGTTGATGTATCAGTGATGGTTGTAGTGGGTTCACCAGTTACTATCGACACATCAATGATGGTTGGAGTGGGTTCACCAGTTGGTGTTGATGTATCAGTGATGGTTGTAGTGGGTTCACCAGTTGTTGTTGATGTATCAGTGATGGTTGTAGTGGGTTCACCTGTTACTATCGACACATCAATGATGGTTGGAGTGGGTTCACCAGTTGGTGTTGATGTATCAGTGATGGTTGTAGTGGGTTCACCAGTTGGTGTTGATGTATCAGTGATGGTTGTAGTGGGTTCACCAGTTACTATCGACACATCAATGATGGTTGGAGTGGGTTCACCAGTTGGTGTTGATGTATCAGTGATGGTTGTAGTGGGTTCACCAGTTGTTGTCAACACATCCAATGATGGTTGTAGTGGAGTTCACCAGTTGTTGTTGATGTATCAGTGATGGTTGTAGTGGGTTCACCGGTTGTTGTTGATGTATCGGTGATGGTTGTAGTGGGTTCACCAGTTACTATCGACACATCAATGATGGTTATAGTGGGTTCACTAGTTACTATCGACGCATCAATGATGGTTGTAGTGGGTTCACCAGTTGGTGTTGATGTATCAGTGATGGTTGTAGTGGGTTCGCAATTACTATCGACACATCAATGATGGTTGGGAGTGGGTTCACCTGTTGGTGTTGATGTATCAGTGATGGTTGGAGTGGGTTCACCTGTTGGTGTTGATGTATCAATAATGGTTGAAGTGGGTTCACCAGTTACTATCGACTTACATCAGTGATGGTTATAGTGGGTTCACCAGTTGGTGTTGATGTATCGGTGATGGTTGTAGTGGGTTTCACCAGTTATTTAATAAACACATCAATGATGGTTGTAGTAGGTTCACCAGTTGTTGTTGATGTATCAGTGATGGTTGTAGTGGGTTCACCAGTTACTATTGACACATCAATGATGGTTGAATGGGTTCACCAGTTGTTGTTGATGTATCAGTGATGGCTGGAGTGGGTTCACCAGTTGTTGTTGATGTATCAGTGATGGTTGTAGTGGGTTCACCAGTTGTTGTTGATGTATCAGTGATGGTTGTGAGTGGGTTCACCAATTATTGTTGATGTATCAGTGATGGTTGTAGTGGGTTCTGGTTGTTGTTGATGTATCAGTGATGGTTGTAGTGGGTTCACCAGTTACTATCGACACATCAATGATGGTTGGAGTGGGTTCACCAATTGTTGTTGATGTATCAGTGATGGCTGGAGTGGGTTCGCAGTTATTATTGATAATATCAGTGATGGTTGTAGTGGGTTCACCAGTTGTTGTTGATGTATCAGTGATGGTTGTAGTGGGTTCACCAGTTGGTGTTGATGTATCAGTGATGGTTGTAGTGGGTTCACCAGTTGTTGTTGATGTATCAGTGATGGTTGTAGTGGGTTCACCAGTTGTTGTTGATGTATCAGTGATGGTTGTAGTGGGTTCACCAGTTGGTGTTGATGTATCAGTGATGGTTGTAGTGGGTTCACCAGTTGTTGTCGACACATCAATGATGGTTGTAGTGGGTTGACCAGTTGTTCTCGGTGCATCAATGACAGTTGCAGCTGCATCTGTTTTTGTCGACAACACCAGTGATGGTTTTAAGCGGTTTCACTGGCAGTAGTTGTTGCATCAGTGACACTTGTTGTGGGTTCACTCGTTGTTTTTGGTGAATCATTGACGGTTGTAGTATTTTCACCAGTGGTTCTGGATGACGCAAAAACGATTGTAATGGGTTCACCAGTTGTTCTGGATGGAACAGTGACATTTTTAGTGGGTTCACCGGTTGTTTTTGTTGACTCAGTGGTTTTAGTATGTTCACCAGTTATTACATCGTTGACTCAGTGGTTTTAGTTGGTTCACCGGTTGTTTTTTGTTGACTCAGTGGTTTTAGTGGGTTCACCAGTTGTTGATGACTCAGTGGTGGTTTTAGTATGTTCACCAGTTGTTGTCGTTGACTCAGTGGTTTAGTGAGTTCACCAGTTGTCGTTGAATCAGTGGTGGTTTAGTGGGTTCACCAGTTGTTGTTGATGACTCAGTGGTGGTTTTAGTATGTTCACCAGTTGTTGTCGTTGACTCAGTGGTTTTAGTGGGTTCACCAGTTGTCGTTGAATCAGTGGTGGTTTTAGTATGTTCACCAGTTGTTTTTGTTGACTCAGTGGTGGTTTTAGTATGTTCACCAGTTGTTGTCGTTGAATCAGGACGGCTGTAGCGGTTCACCAGTTTTGTCATTGCATCAATGACCATTTTATTTGGTTTGCCAGTTGTTTTTGATAACTCGGTGATGGTTGTAGTGGCTGTGGCTTTAACAATAGTTGGTGATGCACCGTTGATGGTTGTAGTGGGTTCACCAGTTGTTGTTTGATGTATCAGTGATGGTTGTAGTGGGTTCATCCAGTTGTTGTTGATGAATCAGTTATGGTTGTAGTGGGTTCATCTGTTGTTGTTGATGAATCAGTGATGGTTGTAGTGGGTTCAGTTAAGTTATTGTTGATGAATGAATCAGTTATGGTTGTAGTGGGTTCACCTGTTGTTGTCGGTGCATCAATGACAGTTGCAGCGGGTTCGACTGTAACAGCAGTTGTTGATGCTCCACTCATTGTCGACACACTGGTGACGGATGTAGTGGGTTCACCAGTTCTTGTCGATAAGCCACTCGTTGTTATTGCACTGGTAAGAGTTTTGTGGCTGCAGCTGTAACAGAAAAAGGAAACACGATCAAATGAAAATATGACGAGTGTTTGTTGCCCTGTAATGTAATGACACATGATACAATGGTGTACAAAATGCATGGCGTACAAACTGTTAATTTACCAAATAATAGGATATAATAAATACATGTGTTTACCTGTGTTGTTGACCGTCACTGAGTTGGGGTCAATTTCCAAAGCTGTGATGTTTTGAGCAGCATTTATCAAAACAGTACCAATCTCTGTGATATTAGGGACCGAGGGGAGCTGAATGCTACATTTACAGTATTGATGATGGATCCAGAGCTGGGAACAAAATGAGATAAACATGTTAGATAGAAAGTGAGATCAATTTCAATCAACATACAACATGTAATGCAAAAATCACCTGAATTCTGTTACAGTCAAACTGTTGAAAGAGGTGAAAGCCGATCGATAGAAAGGTTCAAGCTGGAAGACAAAACAAGAAACAGATGAAGTTTAAACAAACAACTTCCTGTTGATTAAAAGCTGACTATGTGACTATATTCTACCCCTCTCGTTTGGACATTCACATCTTAATTCTTTTAGGAGGCTCACCTGAGTTATAATCAGTAATGCTCTGGTTTTGAAAGGCCTGAGATGATGGGTTTGATAGATCAGAGGTAAATGTCTCTCCTCTGGACCTGAACACCACCACAGGAACCTAGTGATTGCAACAGCGGTAGTTGCAGTTGTAGACGATAGCAGTAGTGATGACAGGAGTAGCCGTTGTCGTTGTGGTGACATTTGATGCACTAGTGACGGTTGTTGTGGGTGCAGCTGTAGCCGTTGTTGCTGATGTACCAGTGACGGTTGTTGTGGGTGCAGCTGTAGCCGTTGTTGCTGATGTACCAGTGACGGTTGTTGTGGGTGCAGCTGTAGCGTTGTTGCTGATGTACCAGTGGACGGTTGTTGTGGGTGCAGCTGTAGCCGTTTGTTGCTGATGTACCAGTGACGGATGTAGTGGGTGACGCTGTAACCATTTTTGTCAACACACTAGTGAATATTGTAGTGGGTTCACCAGTTGTTGTCAACACACCAGTGTCAGTTGTAGTGGGTTCACCAGTTGTTGTCAACACACCAGTGTCAGTTGTAGTGAGTTCACCAGTTGTTGTCAACACACCAGTGTCAGTTGGTGGGTTCACTCAGTTGTTGTCAACACACCAGTGTCAGTTGTAGTGAGTTCACCAGTTGCTGTCAACACACCAGTGTCAGTTGTGGGTGGGTTCACCAGTTGTTGTCAACACACCAGTGTCAGTTGTAGTGGGTTCACCAGTTGTTGTTCCAACCCCAGTAACAGTTGTAGTGGGTTCACCAGTTGTTTTTGTTGATGCCCCAGTAACAGTTGTAGTGGGTTCACCAGTTGTTTTTGTTGACTCAGTGATGGTTGTGGTGGGGTCACCAGTTGTTGTCGACAGCAGTGACTGTTGTTGTGGGTTCACCAGTTGTTTGTTGACACACCAATGATGGTTGGAGTGGGTTCACCAGTTGTTGTTGACACAACAGTGACTGTTGTTGTGGGTTCACCAGTTGTTGTCAACACACCAGTGTCAGTTGTAGTGGGTTCACCAGTTGCTGTCAACACACCAGTGTCAGTTGTAGTGAGTTCACCAGTTGTTGTCAACACACCAGTGTCAGTTGTAGTGGGTTCACCAGTTGTTGTTGATGTATCAGTGATGGTTGTAGTGGGTTCACCAGTTGTTGTTGATGTATCAGTGATGGTTGTAGTAGGTTCACTAGTTACTATCGACACATCAGTGATGGTTGGAGTGGGTTCACCAGTTGGTGTTGATGTATCAGTGATGGTTGTAGTGGGTTCACTAGTTACTATCGACACATCAATGATGGTTGGGAGTGGGTTCACCAGTTGTTGTTGATGTATCAGTGATGGTTGTAGTGGGTTCACCAGTTACTATCGACACATCAATGATGGTTGTAGTGGGTTCACCAGTTACTATCGACATCAATGATGGTTGTAGTGGGTTCACCAGTTGTTGTTGATGTATCAGTGATGGTTGTAGTGGGTTCACCAGTTGCTATCGACACATCAATGATGGTTGGAGTGGGTTCACCAGTTGGTGTTGATGTATCAGTGATGGTTGTAGTGGGTTCACCAGTTGTTGTTGATGTATCAGTGATGGTTGTAGTGGGTTCACCAGTTGTTGTTGATGTATCAGTGATGGTTGTAGTGGGTTCACCAGTTGCTATCGACACATCAATGATGGTTGGAGTGGGTTCACCAGTTGGTGTTGATGTATCAGTGATGGCTGTAGTGGGTTCACCAGTTATTGCTGATGTATCAGTGATGGTTGTAGTGGGTTCACCAGTTACTATCGACACATCAATGATGGTTGGAGTGGGTTCACCAGTTGGTGTTGATGTATCAGTGATGGTTGTAGTGGGTTCACCAGTTACCATCGACACATCAATGATGGTTGGAGTGGGTTCACCAGTTGTTGTTGATGTATCAGTGATGGTTGTAAGTGGGTTCACCAGTTACTATCGACACATCAATGATGGTTGGAGTGGGTTCACCAGTTGTTGCTGATGTATCAGTGATGGTTGTAGTGGGTTCACCAGTTACTATCGACACATCAATGATGGTTGTAGTGGGTTCACCAGTTGTTGTTGATGTATCAGTGATGGTTGAGTGGGTTCACCAGTTGTTGTCGACACATCAGTGACTGTTGTTGTGGGTTCACCAGTTGTTGTCAACACATCAATGATGGTCGGAGTGGGTTCACCAGTTGTTGTTGATGTATCAGTGATGGTTGTAGTGGGTTCACTAGTTACTATCGACACATCAATGATGGTTGGAGTGGGTTCACCAGTTGTTGTTGATGTATCAGTGATGGTTGTAGTGGGTTCACTAGTTACTATCGACACATCAATGATGGTTGTAGTGGGTTCACCAGTTACTATCGACACATCAATGATGGTTGTAGTGGGTTCACCAGTTGTTGTCAACACATCAATGATGGTTGTAGTGGTTCACCAGTTGGTGTTGATGTATCAGTGATGGTTGTAGTGGGTTCACTAGTTACTATCGACACATCAATGATGGTTGGAGTGGGTTGACCAGTTGTTCTCGGTGCATCAATGACAGTTGCAGCTGCATCTGTTTTTGTCGACAACACCAGTGATGGTTTTAGCGGTTTCACTGGCAGTAGTTGTTGCATCAGTGACACTTGTTGTGGGTTCACTTTCGTTGTTTTTGGTGAATCATTGACGGTTGTAGTATTTTCACCAGTGGTTCTGGATGACGCAAAAACGATTGTAATGGGTTCACCAGTTGTTCTGGATGGAACAGTGACATTTTTAGTGGGTTCACCGGTTGTTTTTGTTGACTCAGTGGTTTTAGTGGGTTCACCAGTTGTTGTCGTTGACTCAGTGGTTTTAGTGGGTTCACCAGTTGTCGTTGAATCAGTGGTGGTTTTAGTATGTTCACCAGTTGTTTTTGTTGACTCAGTGGTGGTTTTAGTGGTTTCACCAGTTGTTGTTTGAATCAGTGGTGGGTATGTTCACCAGTTGTTGTCGTTGAATCAGTGGTAGTTTTAGTGGGTTCACCAGAACTCAGTGGTGGTTTTAGTATGTTCACCAGTTGTTTTTGTTGACTCAGTGGTGGTTTTAGTGGGTTCACCAGTTGTTGTTGATGACTCAGTGGTGGTTTTTTCACCAGTTGTTGTCGTTGACTCAGTGGTTTTAGTGGGTTGTTGTCGTTGACTCAGTGGTGGTTTTAGTATGTTCACCAGTTGTTTTTGTTGACTCAGTGGTGGTTTTAGCATGTTCACCAGTTGTTGTCGTTGAATCGGTGACGGCTGTAGCGGTTCACCAGTTTTTGTCATTGCATCAATGACCATTTTATTTGGTTCACCAGTTGTTTTTGATAACTCGGTGATGGTTGTAGTGGCTGTGGCTTTAACAGTAGTTGGTGATGCACCGTTGATGGTTGTTGTGGGTTCACCAGTTACTAGCGATGCATCAATGACAGTTGTAGTGGGTTCACCAGTTGTAGTCAATGCATCAGTTACGTTTTTAATGGGTTCATCAGTTGTTGTTGATGCATCATTGACGGCTGTAACGGTTGCGGTTGTAGGATTCATTGTAATGACCACTTTTGTTCAGCAAAAACAGAGGAACATTTATTTTATTAAAATAATAACAATGACATCATTGATATATATTCCAAAATGTCTAATTCTGTTGAATACGCATCGCTTACCCATTAGAAGGAGTGCTTGGTATACACTCATCATATGTGTTCTTTGAGAATTATGATCTAAAGACATAAATATACAATACAATGGATTTGGTTAAAACACAAGTGTTCAAAATGGGAGAGGAAAACCAATACCATGAAAATATGACCTACAGTGCCTGTTACGTATCAGCTACCTCCACATATAAACTGCTCCATCACTAGCTCAACACAAATATTGTCACGACTTCCACCGAAGTCCTTCCTTGTTTGGGCGTCGTTCGGCGGTCGACGTCACCGGCCTTCTAGCCATTGCCGCTCCATTTTTTCATTGTTCCATTTGTTTTGTCTTGTCACACCTGGTTTACATTCCCTAATCACATTGAACTATATATATATATATATATATATATTCCCTCTGTTATATTCCTCTGTTCCCCCATGCCCTTGTTGGAATTGTTTTGTTACATGTTCAGTGTGATGCGCCAGGCTGGTTGTTTCCCGCCTGAGAATTCTTGTTTAATAATCCTACTTGGGGTGGCAGCGTAGCCTAGTTGTTAGAGCGTTGAACTAGTAATCGAAAGGTGAAAACATGTTTTTAGATTTTTTTCAAAATGTATTGAAAATGAAGTGAGAAATATTGGCTTTATTTAAGTATTCACACCCCTGAGTTAAATGTTTATTAATTTATTTATTTCACCTTTATTTAACCAGGTAGGCAAGTTGAGAACAAGTTCTCATTTCCAATTTGACCTGGCCAAGATAAAGCAAAGCAGTTTGACACATACAACAACACAGAGTTACACATGGAGTAAAACAAACATACAGTCAATAATACAGTAGAAAAATTAGTCTATATGCAATGTGAGCAAATGAGATAAAGGCAAAACAAAAAAGGCCATGGTGGCGAAGTAAATACAATATAGCAAGTAAAACACTGGAATGGTAGATTTGCAGTGGAAGAATGTGCAAAGTAGAAATAGAATAATGGGGTGCAAAGGAGCAAAATAAATCAATAAATCAATACAGTAGGGGAAGAGGTTGTTGTTTGGGCTCAATTATAGATGGGCTATGTACAGGTGCAGTAATCCGTGAGCTGCTCTGACAGCTGGTGCTTAAAGCTAGTGAGGGAGATAAGTGTTTCCAGTTTCAGAGATTTTTGTAGTTCGTTCCAGTCATTGGCAGCAGAGAACTGGAAGGAGAGGCGGCCAAAGGAAGAATTGGTTTTGGGGGTGACCAGAGAGATATACCTGCTGAGCGCGTGCTACAGGTGGGTGCTGCTATGGTGACCAGCGAGCTCCAGGGGGTCATCTTGTAGATGACCTGGACCTAGTGGGTTTGGCAACGGGTATGAAGCGAGGCCAGCCAACGAGGGAATCACCTTTGACAGCGATTACAGCTGTGTGTCTTTCTGGGTAAGTCTCAAAGAGCTTGCACACCTGGATTGTACAATATTTGCACATTATTCTTAAAAATTCTTCAAGCTCTGTCAAGTCGGTGGTTGATAATTTGGAATTTTATTAGATCCCCGCTAGCTGTTGCAAAGAAGCAGCTACTCTTCCTGGGGTCACACAAAACATAAAACATGACATAATACGGAACACTAATAGACAAGAACAGTTCAAGATCAAAACTACATCCATTAAAAAAATGGCACGTAGCCTACATATCAATACATACACACAAACATCTAGGTCAAATAGTGGAGAGACGTAGTGCCGTGAGGTGTTCCTTTCATCTGTTTTTTAAACCAGGTTTGCTGTTCAATTTATCATATGAGATGGAAGGGAAGTTCCGTGTAATGGCTCTATATAATACTGTACGCTTTTTATGAGTTTATTCTGAATTTGGGGACAGTGAAGACCCCTGGTGGTATATAGTGGGGTAAGTATGTGTTCCATATAATACTGTTAGATCATTGCTAGACAGCCACAGATATTCAAGGCAATTTAAGTCAAAACAGTAACTAGGCCACTCAGGAACATTCAATCTGCCTTGGTAAGCAACTCTAGTGTACCTGTTCATGACTTGGCCTTGTGTTTTAGGTTATTGTGTCATGCCCTGATCTGTTTCACCTGTCTTTGTGATTGTCTCCATCCATCTCCAGGTGTCACTCTGTTTTCCTATTAGTCCCTGGATATTTATTCCCTGTCTTCTGTTTGTCTGTTGCCAGTTCGTCTTGTCAAGTCAACCAGCGTGTTTTTCCGTGCTCCTGCTTTTTCCTTATCTCCATTTTTTCTAGTTCTCCCAGTTTTGATCCTTTCCTGCCTGACCTTGAGCCTGCCTGCCACTCTGGTACCTCCTGGACTCTGACCTGGTTTATGATATTTTGCCTGTCCACAAACTGTCTATGAAGAGCAGTTTTAATTTTGTGCCTTATTGCAAACAGGAAGCATCTTTTGAATATTTGTATTATGTACAGGCTTCCTTCTTTTCACTCTGTAATTTAGGTTAGTATTGTGGACTCAACTACAGTGTTGTTGATCCATCCTCAGTTTTGTCCTTACCACAGCCGTTTAAACCCCCTAGAGTCAATGTCCATACCCCCACGGAAATGAACCAGCATAATAAAACAACTCTCCATACAAAGCTCTACAGCAGAGTCTCACAACTCAATCGCTGGTTGAAAACTGTTTTCTGCCCCTCCCAAAATATGGAATTTGTAGATAATTGGCCCTTTTCTGGGACTCGCCACAAACAGGACCAAGCCTGGCCTGCTGAGGAGTGACGGACTCCATCCTAGCTGGAGGGGTCCTCTCTTCTTATCTACCAACAGAGACAGGGCTCTAACCTCTAGCTCCCACAATGAAATAGGGTGCAGGCCAGGCAGCAGGCTGTTAGCCAACCTGCCAGCTTAGGGGGGAGTCTGCCACTAGCACAGTCCCAGTGTGGTCAGCTCATCTATCCCCATTGAGACCATGTCTGTGCCTCGACCTGGGTTGGGCAAAACTAAACATGGCGGTGTTCGCCTTAGCAATCTCACTAGGATAAAGACCTTGTCTATTCCTATTATTTTTGCAAGAGACTTGATACTCACATCTCAAAATAGGGCTACTTAATGTTAGATCCCTTACTTCAAAGGCAATTATAGTCAATGAACTAATCACTGATCATAATATTGATGTGATTGGCCTGACTGAAACATGGCTTAAGCCTGATGAATTTCCTGTGTTAAATGAGGCCTCACCCCTGGTTACACTAGTGACCATATCCCCCGATGCATCCCGTGAAAGGTGGAGGTGATGCTAATATTCAATATAGCAAATGTAAAAAATGATGACGTTTTCATCTTTTGAGCTTCTAGTCATGAAATCTATGTAGCCTACTCAATCACTTTTTATAGCTATCTGTTTGCAGGCCTCTAGGCCATATACAACGTTCTCATTGAGTTCCCTGAATTACCTATCGACCTTGTAGTCATAGCAGAGGGTGGGTTTTGTCCAACATGTCACCGGACCTACTCACTGTCACAGTCATACTCTGACCTAGTTTTGTCCCATGGTCGAAATGTTGTGGATCTTAATGTTTTTCCTCCCATAATCCTAGACTATCGGACCACCATTTTATTACATTTGTAATTGCAACAAATAATCTGCTCAGACCCCAACCAAGGAGCATCAAAAGTCGTGCTATAAAGTGCAGACAACACAAATATTCCTTGATGCCCTTCCAGACTCCTCTG
Organism: Oncorhynchus keta; assembly: GCF_023373465.1. Lineage (NCBI taxonomy): Eukaryota > Metazoa > Chordata > Actinopteri > Salmoniformes > Salmonidae > Oncorhynchus > Oncorhynchus keta. The sequence continues at coordinate 16,680 of NW_026289869.1, forward strand.
CCTACCCAAGGACATCAGAGGACAAAAATCAGTTAACCACCTAACTGAGGAACTCAATTTAACCTTTGCGCAATACCCTAGATGCAGTTGCACCCCTAAAAACTAAAAACAATTCTCATAAGAAACTAGCACCCTGGTATACAGAAAATACCCGAGCTCTGAAGCAAGCTTCCAGAAAATTGAACGGAAATGGCGCCACTCCAAACTGGAAGTTTTCCGACTAGCTTGGAAAAAGACAGTACCGTGCAGCATCGAAGAGCCCTTACTGCTGCTCGATCATCCTATTTTTTCCAACTTAATTGAGGAAAATAAGAACAATCCGAAATTGATTTTTTTGATACCGCCTCAAAGATAACTAAAAGCAGCATTCCCCCAAGTGAGGATGGCTTTCTTCTTCAGCAGTAATAAATTCATGAACTTCTTTGAGGAAAAGATCATGATTATTAGAAAGCAAATTACAGACTCCTCTTTAAATCTGCGTATTCTTCAAAGCTCAGTTGTCCTGAGTCTGCACAACTCTGCCAGGAACTAGGATCAAGAGAGACACTCAAAGTGTTTTAGTACTATATCTCTTGACACAATGATGAAAATAATCATGGCCTCAATCCTTCAAGCTGCATACTGGACCCTATTCCAACTAAACTACTGAAAGAGCTGCTTCCTGTGCTTGGTCCTCCTATGTTGAACATAATAAACGGCTCTCTATCCACTGGATGTGTACCAAACTCACTAAAAGTGGCAGTAATAAAGCCTCTCTTGAAAAGCCAAACCTTGCCCCAGAAAATATAAAAACTATCGGCCCATATCGAGATCTTCCATTCCTCTCAAAAAATTCTAGAAAAGGCTGCTGCGCAGCAACTCACTGCCTTCCTGAAGACAAACAAATGTATACGAAACGCTTCAGTCTGGTTTTAGACCCCATCATAGCACTGAGACTGCACGTGAAGGTGGTAAATTACCTTAATGGCATCAGACCGAGGCTCTCCATCTGCCCTCGTGCTGCTTTTGATACCATCGATCACCCATTCTTTTGAGAGATTTTGGAAACCCAAATTGGTATACACGGACAAGTTCTGGCCTGGTTTAGATCTTATCTTTCGGAAAGATATCCGTTTGTCTCTGTGAATGGCTTGTCCTCTGACAAATCAACTGTAAATTTCGGTGTTCCTCAATGTTCCGTGTTAGGACCACTATTGTTTTCACTATATTTGACCTCTTAGGGATGTCATTCGAAAATAATAATAATAATATAATATATGCCATTTAGCGGACGCTTTATCCAAAGCGACTTACAGTCATGTGTGCATACATTCTACGTATGGGTGGTCCCGGGAATCGAACCCACTACCCTGGCTACAAGCGCCATGCTCTACCAACTGAGCTACAGAAGGACCACACATCATTTTAACTGCTATGCGGATGACACACAGCTGTACATTTCAATGAAACATGGTGAAGCCCCAAAATTGCCCTCGCAAGACATAAGGAAGTGGATGGCTGCAAACTTTCTACTTTAACCTCGGACAAAACAGAGATGCTTGTTCTTGGTCCCAAGAAACAAATACATATTCTGTTGAATCTGACAATTCATCTTAATGGTTTGTACAGTCGTCTACAAATAAAAATTGTGAAGGACCTCACGTTACTCTGGACCCTGATCTCTTTTGATTAACATATCAAGACTGTTTCAATGACAGCTTTTTCCATCTACGTAACATTTAAAATCAGAAACTTTCTGTCCAAAAATGATGCAGAAAATGTATCCATGCTTTTGTTACTTCTAGGTTAGTCTACTGCAATGCTCTACTTTCCGGCTACCCGGATAAAGCACTAAATAAACTTCAGCTAGTGCTAAATACGGCTGCTAGAATCCTGACTAGAACCAAAAGCTGTATCATGTATGTATCATATTACTCCAGTGCTAGCCTCCCTACAACGCATTACGTGTGCTTGCTCCTACCTATCTCTCTGATTTGGTCCTGCCGTACATACCTACACGTACGCTATGGTCACAAGACGCAGGCCTCCTAATTGTCCCTATAATTTCTAATCAAACAGCTGGAGGCAGGGCTTTCTCCTATAGAGCTCCATTTTCATGGAATGGTCTGCCTACCCATGTGAGAGACGCAAACTCGGTCTCAACTCTTTGAGTCTTTACTGAAGACTCATCTCTTCAGTGGGTCAAATGATTGAGTGTATTCAGGCCCAGGAGTGTGAAGGTGAACGGAAAGGCTCTGGAGCAAACGAACCGCCCTTGCTGTCTCTGCCTGGCAGGTTCCTCTTTCCACTGGGATTCTCTGCCTCTATAACCCTATTACAGGGGCTGAGTCACTGGCTTACTGGTGCTCTTTCACTTGAGTGGGTTGAGTCACTGATGTGATCTTCCTGTCTGGGTTGGAGCCCCACCTTGGGTTGTGCCGTGGCGGAGATCTTTGTGTGCTGTACTCGGCCTTGTCTCAGGATGGTAAATTGGTGGCTGAGGAAATTCCTCTAGTGGTGTGGGGACTGTGCTTTGGCAAAGTGGGTGGGGTTATATCCTTCCTGTTTGGCCCTGTCTGGGGGTATCATCGGATGGGACCACAGTGTCTCCTGACCCCTCATGTCTCAGCCTCCAGTATTTATGCTGCAGTAGTTTATGTGTCGGGGGTAGGGTCCGTTTGTTATATCTGGAGTACTTCTCCTGTCTTATCCGGTGTCCTGTGTGAATTTAAGTATGCTCTCTCTAATTATCTCTTTCTCTCTTTCTTTCTCTCTCTCGGAGGACCTGAGCCCTAGGACCAGGCCTCAGGACTACCTGGCATGATGACACCTTGCTGTCCCCAGTCCACCTGGCCGTGCTGCTGCTCCAGTTTCAACTGTTCTGCCTGTGGCTATGGAATCCTGACCTGTTCACCGGACGTGCTACCTGTCCCAGACCTATTATTTGACCACGCTGGTCTTTATGAACATTTGAACATCTTGGCCATGTTCTGTTATAATCTCCACCGGCACAGCCAGAGGAGGACTGGCCACCTCTCATTGCCTGGTTCCTCTCTAGGTTTCTTCCTAGGTTTTGGCCTTTCTAGGGAGTTTTTCCTTGCCAACGTGCTCCATCACCTGCATTGCTTGCTGTTTCGGGTTTTAGGCTGGGTTTCTGTACAGCACATTGAGATATCAGCTGATATAAGAAGGGCTATATAAATAAATTTGATTTGATTTGAAATCTAGCAGATTGCTTGCGATATTTGTTTTATTGCAATGCATGTGTCTCAATCCCCACATGCGCCGATATCGCACTTATGCATCTGCAGTGAAAGGTGACAGAGCTAGAGAGATGTGTTTGTCAGACCATGAGACATCCCGAAAATTGATCTTCTCACAAAATCGACTTTAGTGTCTTAACGGTTTGGCCTAAAACTATTATGGAAAGATGAGACTCTCAAGAACACCTACTATACTTGTTTTGCTTTAGGTCTCACCAGACACTCTGAAGGTACCACAGTACCAGTTGAAAAAAACAAATGGAAGTACACTACCATTCAAAAGTTTGAGGTAACTTAGAAATGTCAATTTTGTCCATTAAAATAACATAAAATTTATCAGAAATACAGTGTCGACATTGTTAATGTTGTAAATGACTATTTTAGCTGGAAACTGATGATTTTTTAAATTGAATATCTACATAGGTGTACAGAGGCCCATTATCAGCAACCATCACTCTTGTGTTCCAATGGCACGTTGTGTTAGCTAATCCAAGTTTATAATTTTAAAAGGCTAATTGATCATTACAAACCCTTTTTGCAATTATGTTAGCACAGCTGCAAACTGTTGCACTGATTAAAGAAGCAATACATCTGGCCTTATTTAGACTAGTTGAGTATCTGGAGCATCAGCATTTGGTTCTTTGTTTCTGGCTCAAAATGGCCAGAAACAAATAACTTTCATCTGAAATTGTCAGTCTTGTTCTGAGACATGAAGACTCAGAACAAGTATTTGCCCTCTTTCTGACTTTTTACACATTTTTATGCATATTTTTAATACTGAATGTTATCTTCGACCAAAACCTAATCTTAGATAAATAGAACCTGCTTTTACAAATAAGACAAAAAATGTATACTTATTTTATTTATTCAAGGAAAAAATTACGCAACACCCAATTCCCTGTGAGAAAAAGTATTTGTCCCCTTACACTCAATAACTGTGACACCTTTGCTACAATGACTGCAACCAAACCCCTTCCTGTAGCTTCATCAGTCTCTCACATCAAATGCGTGGAGGAATTTTGGACCATTCTTACATGCAGAACACCAGCGACATTTGTGGGGTTTTCAAACATGAACTGCTGAGTTTCTCAAGTCCTGCCACAACATCTCAATTGGGATTAGGTCTGGACCTGGAAGCGATTCATGATGACAGAAGTGAGTGCTACGGGCGATAGTCGTTTAGATCACGGCGGTGGCTCCTGTGTATTCCCGTGAAACGGGCAAAGACTGTGTTTAGATTGTCTGGGAGCGAGGTGTTGGTGTCTGCGATGTGGCTGGCTTGCTCCTTTATAATCAGTGATTGTGTGGAGTCCTGACACACACATCTCGTGATCTGAGCTATTGAATTGCGACTCCACTTTGTCCCTGTACTGTTGTTCAGCCTCTTTGATTGCGGTGGTGTACTTTGCACCAGTGGTGTTCTACTTAAGTAATTTTTTTGCTATCTGTACTTTACTTTTTGTATTTTTTGGCAACTTTTACTTTTACTTCACTACATTCGAAATAAAATAATCCATACATTTTCCCCAAACACCAAAGTATTTGTTACATTTTGATAGAATATGGTCCAAGCATAGACTTGTCAAGAGAACATCCCCGGTCATCCCTACTGCCTCTGATCTGAGGACTCGCTAAACACAAGTGCTTCGTTTGTAAATTATGTCTGAGTGTTGAGTGTGCCCTGGCTATCCGTCAATAAAAAATAAATACAAATTGTGCCGTCTGCTTTCCTTAATATAAGGCAGTTGAAGTGATTTATACTTTTACGTTTGACACTTAAGTACATTTTAGTAATTCCATTTACTTTTTGATACTTAAGAATATATAAAACCAAATACTTTTAGACTTTTACTCAAGTGGTATTTTACTGGGTGACTTTCACTTTTACTTGAGTCATTTTCTATTAAGTTATCTTTTCTTTTACTCAAGTATGACAACCAATAATCGAGCATCCCCAAAATGTTTGTTGTCTTAAATATATATCATTAAATGTTTTCATGCTTGTGTTTATCAACACAAATATTTATGATCAAAAACAATTACACTAAAAACTAAATAAACGTATCATAATAAAAATGTGTATACTCAAGAAAAGTTGACGCCACCTCATTTCACTGTCCAAACAAAAATAAACATTCTAACAAAAATAAGCAGTGACTCAGCACTTTTCCCTGGTTTCCAACATGGTTTCCATTTGTTTGATGGAATTCTATTCGCTCCGTTCCAGACATTATTATGAGCCGTCCTCCACTGCTTGAAAGGCTGGTCATTGCTCACATCAACACCATCATCCTTTGCACCCACTCCACCCGCATACCGCCCAACAGATCCGCAGATGACGAATCTCTATTGCACTGCACACTGCTCTTTCCCATCTGGACAAGAGGGATACCTATGTGACAATGCTGTTCATAGACAACAACTCTACATTCAACACCATATTGCCCTCCAAGCTCATCACTAAGCTAAGGACACTGGGACTGAACACCTCCCTCTGCAACTGGATCCTGGCTTTCCAAGACCGCCCCCTGGTGGTTAGGACATGCAATACCACATCTGCCATGCTGACCCTTACACGGGGCCCCTTAAGGGTGCGTGCTTAGTCCCCTCCCTGTTCTCCCTGTTCACCAACGACTGCTTGGCCTCGCAGGACTCCAAAACCACGATTAAGTTTTCTGGACGACACAACGGTGGTAGGCCTGATCACCGATGATGATGAGTCAGCCTATAGGGTATGAGTGTGCTGACATGGCCATACTCGTAATCATATCCGTACATTGACAGTTAATGGTCGGATTGGATGATACCCTGATCTGACACCTTCAAATTACTGGATTTGGCTATTTCAGCCACACCCATTGCTGACAGGTTTATAAAATTGAGCACACAGCCATGCAATCTCCATAGACAAACATTGGCAGTAGAGTGGCCTTACTGAAGAGCTCATTGACTTTCAACGTGGCACCATCATAGGATGCCTCCTTTTCAACAAGTCAGTTTAAAAATGTCTGCCCTGCTAGAGGTTCCTCAGTCAACTGTAGGTGCGATTAAAGTGGAAACTTCAAGGAGCTAAATTGGCTCAGCCATGAAGAGGTAGGCCACACAATCTCACAGAACGTGACCGTCGAGTGCTGAAATGCGAGACATCATCTGTCCTCGGGTTGAATCACGATTCACCATCTGGCAGTCATGGATGAATCAGGTTTGGCGGATGCAAGGAGAATGCTACCTGCCCCAATGCATAGTGCCAACTGTAATGTTTGGTGAGAAGGAATAATGACAAATATGTAGTGAGGGCCAGCCAACGAGAGCATACAGGTCACAGTGGTGGGTAATATATGGGGCATTGTGGCACCACCATAGAGACTGCCAGAGGTCTGGACAACAGGCCCTCTGATTTTTGACACACTGAACTCTATCTGAGATGTAGTTGGTGAACCAGGCGAGGCAGTCATTTGAGAAGCCAAGGCTGTTGAGTCTGCCGATAAGAATGCTGTGATAGACAGAGTCAAATGCACTGGACAGGTCGATGAAGACGGCTGCACAGTACTGTCTTTTATCGATGGCGGTAATGATATCGTTTATGACCTTGAGCGTGACTGAGGTGCACCCATGGCCAGCTCGAAACCATATTGCATAGTTAAGAAGGTACGGTGGGATTCAAAATGGTCGGTGATCTGTTTGTTAACTTGGCTTTCAAGATTTCAGAAGGGCAGGGCAGGATGGATATAGGTCTATAACAGTTTGGGTCTAGAGTGTCTCCCCTTGAAGAGGGGATGACCGCGGCAGCTTTCCAATCTTTGTGGATCTCAGACGATACGAAAGAGAATAGAATAGGCTTTTAAGAGGGGTTGCAACAATTTTAGTGGATATTCTTTGAAAGAGAGGGTCCAGATTGTGTAGCCCAGCTGACTTTTAGGATCCATATTTTGCAGCTCTTTTCAGGACATCAACTGTCTGATTTGGGTGAAGAGAAGATGGGGGTAGGGCGCTGAGCAAGTTGCTGTGTGTGTGCTGAGATGTTGGCTGGGTGGAAAGCATGGCCAGCCATAGGAAAATGCTTATTGAAATGATCGTGAGATTTATCAGTGGTGACAGTGTTTCCTATCCTCAGTGGTGCTCTTATTCTCTATGGACTTTACAGTGTCCCAAAACGTTTTGGAATTAGTGCTACAGATTCAAATTTATATTTGAAAAAGCTAGCCTTTAGCTTTCCTAACTGACTGAGTATATTGGTTCCTGACTTCCCTTGGTTCCTGACTTGTATTCGATGCTAATGCAGAACGTCACAGAATGTTTTTGTGCTGGTCAAGGGCAGTCAAATCTGGGGTGAACCAAGGGCTATATCCGTTCTTAGTTCTACATTTTCTGAATGGCATGCTTATTTAAGATGGTGAGGAAAGCACTTTTAAAGAGCAACCAGGCATCCTCTACTGACGGGATGAGGGTGAATGGGGTCTATAAAAAAGGTGGCAACTGTGAGAGACTTGTTTCTGGATAGGTGTATTTATAAAAGTAGAAGCTCGAATTGTTTGGGCACATACCTGGATAGTATGACAGAACTCTGCAGGCTATCTCTGCAGTAGATTGGTCACATACCTGGATAGTATGACAGAACTCTGCTGACTCTCTCTGCAGTAGACTGAAACCCTAGTCCCTAGTGGACTGACACGATAAGACAGCTTGTTGAATGTACAAAGTCGCACTGCATAACAGCGTCTGCTAAATCTTGCGTTTTAAAACATTTTTTATGTCAAGGACCCCTATACATATATATCTTTGTGAACCGCCAATTAAGTACTTGAGCTCAGCAGGTAACTTATGAGCTGTGTCGTGACGTGAATGTCATTAATCTGATGACTGTTATTTATTTAATCAACTAATTATGTTTATTTGTTACTCAAATAAATTAATCATGTAACAATTAACTCATTAGGAATTTGGGGCACCACGGAAAAGTTGTTTAACGAGTTACTATCTCCCGACTTAAACTCTAAAGATATATGGATATCTCTTACATAATAACAGTAAACTATTTACATTTACATTTAAGTCATTTAGCAGACGCTCTTATCCAGAGCGACTTATAAAATTGGGCATTCACCTTATGAATCGTCTAATTATTACCTCATCAGTCTCATTCTGAACATCGTAGACCTCATGATATCTGCAAGAACCCTAGTCCTTTTGAAAATTCAGTACTACACTAAACTGATTTAATTATTTATTTATTAACTAACTAAATAATAACAGAATACACATGTACACTTACATGAGATAAACGTCCCTAGTGGACTGATTACGATATGATGGCTTTTTACACAATAGAAAGGGGAAAGATGAAGAGAGGGAGAGACAAAGAGAGTCAATTTATCGTGACATACATATGGAAGTTACGTCACAGAAATATGAAAACTTAGCACCCTAACCACGTTCATTCGGATTAGAAATACAATATATGTTTTTCCTGTAGATGTCTTTCTCTGTCGCCTCTCTGTCGAACTCGGGATCGGTCCTATGGGTGAAGTTATCGAGGATGTATAAGATCCTGGTTTGTCCACCAGAGGTCACAATGTCCTTTCTAGTAAAGCTTTTCTGGTCTTGGAGTGTTTGTTGGAATGATACCCACGGCCTGAGCTCACTGTGGCGTGGCTACTGTCTATCGTCAATGTTCCTCCTATAAGTACTTTTTCATACACAGCTGCAGACTGTGTCTGGTCTAGTCTTTAGTCTTTACTGCCTTGAGAGTTTCAGAGCTTCTAACAATTTTGTGACATTGGGCTCACACCATCGTCTACTTGGTCTCAAGAGTTTGAAACACCTTTCATGTACTCTGGCCAAAAGGGGCGTTCCACCATGCTAGCACAAACTCTGAGCTCACTGTGCGGCGTGGCTACTGACTGGGCAGAAGTTTAGATGAAAATTAATTATCATTTAGGAGGCTAAAATCTTCACAAAAGTATTGTCATACTTAATCATATATATTTTATACAACATTTAGATGCAAACCTGACAGTTCGAACGTGTACATCTTCAGAGATACAGGTATTTAGCTACGCCATCATTAATGACATCACAAAAATAAATAACATTTTGACAGAATAAGTCCCAACTGACCTTTTCCCACATTTTTTGGTGGCAAGAGTCTGTCTGTAACAAAGGGGAGTTTTACCTTCACAATACTGCAGGGCAATTTAGAGAAAGTTCTCTATAATTTTACGAATCGGTTGTGAAGTCATAAAACTGTCCATAATCCTCTCTCCCTGCTCTCCTGTGGGGAGAGTGGGGGAGATCTGTCAATCTGTCCCCCATGTGCCGAGCTGATCTGGCACCTTGATCCTCGCCAAGGAAGGAGAGTCAGACAGTGGCGCAATGTCGACCGGGTGATCTTGCTATTCTACACATTTTGACATGATGCGCTTTTAAACTAAATTGCTGCTATTCAAATTTTTTAAATAAATTTACCAACATTTCTACAAACCTGTTTTTGCTTTGTCATTATGTGTGTAGATTGATGAAGAAAACATGTATTTAATCAATTTTAGAATAAAAGTCAAGGGATCTGAATACTTTCTTACTGCATCTCATGTTTCAACCACTGTAGCTATAGCTTAAGATATAGAACAATTCAACAGTAATGAATTGAGACAGCCTTCAGCTTACTGAGTTCTGCAGTTACCATATCCTAATAGAAACATTTCACCCTTAATCATATGACAATCAACTTTTACCAGTTGAATGTAGACACAAATATAATACTTTTTTGTATTACACATTTTCTGAAATATTGTATTTAAAATGAAAAATTATGCGATATCTAATTAAATAAGAACATATTTGCATATACTGGAAATCCATTAATCTGGGACACTGAAAGAAGTCAGCCTAAATATTTTGGTTTAATTTTGTTAAGACATTCCAAGGAGTGGACTTTAAACCAGCAGATTATGGATGAATCATTTACGTAAATCTCTAAATACAAAAACATATATTCTTTTTTAGCATTTTTTTGTTGTTGAATTTTTTCAAATGTTATATTGAATACAAATTTGACAACATATAAACAATTCCCCAGTAATATTCTGACGGCTGATCCAATGAACCATTGCATTTTTTGTTGTTGAATTTTTTCAAATGTTATATTGAATACAAATTTGACAAATTATATAAACAATTCCCCAGCAATATTCTGACGGCTGATCCAATGAACCATTGCATTTGTTGAAAATATTGTTTTCAGACTGCCCAAATGCACCTAACTGGTTTATTAATAACTTTTCCAGTTCATAACTGTGCACTCTCCTCAAACAATAGCATGGTATTATTTATAAACAAAGGGTGGGGGTCAATGCAAATAGTCAGGGTGGCCATTTGATTAATTGTCCAGCAGTCTTATGGGGTTAAAAGCTGTTAAGGAACATTTTGCACCTAGACTTGGCGCTCCGGTACTGCTTGCCGTACAGTGTTTGTTTACATTTACTTTACAGAATTGGGAAAACAAGCATATATTTTGCATCTCATTGGCTACTGACAGTTGAACTAAGCTCATGGGGCATTTATTAGTTAAACTCTTTAAAAATCAACAGGTTTACATCATTCATTTATAGGTCAAAAATGAATGTTGCAACTGCAGTTTGCTCCTAAACCCAAAATACAATGTTTAGGAGCACCAGAATAAAACAAGTTTAGATTGAGATATAGCCTACTCATCTCCATTTTCCGAACTTTCTGTGACACAGGTTTGCTTACTACTGAGGCCGAAGGACAGCGAAGAAATCATTATAACATTTATTATCTGGGTGATTTTTTCTTCTTCTAGGGGCACTGATGCTCCCAAAATAATAGTTTCAGGTAGCACAGCAACATATGTAGGAGCATATGTCCCCAAAAACGGTAGCACACTGTAGATCACTGATAAGTTGATGCACTTTTTTTTCAGGCTGTGGAGGTTGGCCATAAAATAAACAAGAGATATTCTATGAATTAACGCCATGAATCATTTAAAAGGTATTGTACTGAAATAATGCATAAGGAGCCTTTTCTATGTGATTGACAGAAAATGTATTTCAAAGTGAGTTTAAAGAAGAAAAAACATGAAAAATAGTACAAATGTGGCTTATTATAATGAATATTCAAATACTTACCCTTTATTGTGAAATATAAATTCTGTTGATTCTAAAATGTCTTATTGGTTGATTTGATCATTTATTTGACGAGAGCTACACCAAGTTATCTGTATCCAGTATCCATAGTGCAATATTCAGAAGTTCAGGCGTAGTTTGTCTTAGAATCCGTGGTGCACCCTTAGATGAATTCATCTTGACTGTGGGCACTTATATCAGGTAATGTGGTATGGCGTGATATGAGGTACTGTAGTGGTGACCAATCTGTTCCTTGTCTCATGTCTACGATGTATTGTTGATGCATTCCTTTTAACTGCCAAGACCTGTTCTCTACTTCCGTGTAATGGTCATTAGGCTAGAGCAAAACACAAAGCATATTGTGACATTAGGGATGGCAATCAATAAATACAATATAAAAGTAACACATGAAAAACACCACTTTTGTCACAGTTAGTTTGCACCTATTGTATAAAATCGGATGTCCTAGAATGAATATTGTATTACAATACAAATTCATCCAGTAAAAATTGCAAACGTAAAGTAAAGTTGGCAGGATCTAAATTAAAGTGTCTCTCCAGTCTTTGGTTCAGTTCCTTCATCACCTGATGTAAAACCTCAACAATCTCTGAAGGACCAAATCAAACCAATCAAATCAAACCAAATTTATTGGTCACATACAAAACGAATCAAATTGTATTTGTCATATCCGCCCGAATACAACAGGACCTTACAGTGAAATGCTTACTTACAAGACCTTAACCAACACTGCAGTTTTTAAATAAATTACCTATGAAATAAACTTAACAAATTAGTAAAGAGCAGCAGTAAATAACAATAGCGAGGTTATATGAAAAGTGACTATTCATAGATAATAAAATAGAGAGCATTAAAAGAGGGGGGTGTCAATGCATATTGTCTGGATAGCCATTTGATTAGAGGTTCTAGAGTCTTATGGCTTGGGGGAGTAGAAGTTGTTAGAAGCCTCTTGGACCCTAGACTTGGCGCTCGAGTACCACTTGCCGTGAGGTGGGTAGCAGAGAACAGTCTATGGGTGGCTTGTCTTCCTCTGCCACTGCCTGGTAGAGTGTCCTGGATGGCCCAGTGATGTATTGGGCCATACGCACTGCACTGCCCTTTGTAAGGCATTGCGGTCGGAGGACCAGCAGTTGCCATACAAGGCTGTGACGCAACCTGTCAGGATGCTCTCAATAGTGCAGCTGTAGAACCCTTTGAGGATCTGAGGACCCATGCCAAATCTTTACAGACCCCGATGGGGAATAGATTATGTTGTGCTCTATACACAAATGTCTTGGTGTATTTGAACCATGTGACTCTTATGTGGATGATGTCACAAATATTTGTGGTCTGAGTATCCAGACGCTGCACTTGATTCAGTATGAAATTGCTACTTCCAATTATTGAACATGCACCTGATAAGAAACTGACTGTTAGAACTGTTAAGGCTTCATGGATTGATGAGGAATTGAAAAACTGAATGGTTGAAAGAGATGGGGGAAAAGGAGAGTGGCTAATAAGTTTGGCTGTACATCTGACTGGCTGACTTACTGCACATTGAGAAGTATGTCACTAAACTCAACAAAAATAAGTAGAAGCTTCGTATTATGAAGCAAGGATCAATGTTATAAGAATATGGAAAAAAACTTTGGAGTACTTTAAATGAAATTATGGGGAGAAAGACAAATTCAACTCTAAATGCATGCTCTTCAACCGGTGCTGCCTGCACCTGTTTACCTGTCCAACATCACTACTCTGGACGGCTCTGACTTAGAATATGTGGACAACTACAAATACCTAGGTGTCTGGTTAGACTGTAAACTCTCCATCCAGACTCACATTATTATTATTATATTATTATTATTA